>NW_027454701.1:52500-64352 GCF_040206685.1 Ascaphus truei
AAGAACAAGCCATTATTAATTTTAATAACACATTGAATTGTACACATTCACATAAAATTAAATATACATATTGTTTACAGTATTATATATACAGATTTGATTTTAACTGAGTTGTTAATATTTAACATTAACTACACACGTGCAATGGAATAAGGTTTAATTAATTAATTCTGAGCTACTCCTTTTCTGCTGCTGCTCTGTCAGTTCTGGGGGAAGATCATGTGACCAGGCAACGACTGATACATTTGTGCTCATGTACGTGCACAGCTGTGGTGGGGGCAGGACTCACAAAGGGGGTAAGCGCGGCCCTCCAAACCTAGTCGCCAACGCTCCCTTACCCCCCCCCGCCCGCTCCCTTACCCCCCCCGCCCGCTTCCTTACCCCCCCCAGCCGCTAACTCCCCGGCCGCTGGGGGGCCAAGCAGCCTCGGATCTGCGCCAGTCCCACTCTCCACCACCTCTCACTCCCGTTGTGTGTGTGTGTGTGTGTGTGTGTGTGTGTAGGGACATTTTACTCCTGCCAACAATTTATGCCTCACTTTCACCCCACCCCCCCCTACCCCTGTCCTTCACCCCCCCTACCCCTGCCCTTCACCCCTCTCTACCCCTGCCCTTCATACCTCCCTACCCCTGCCCTTCACCCCCCCACGCCTGCCCTTTGACTGACGCACGCACACACCCTGACTGACGCACGCACACACCCTGACTGACGCACGCACACACCCTGACTGCTGCACACACACACACACACACACACACACTGACAGAAACACACACACACACACTGACACAAACACACACACACACACTGACACACACACTGACACACACACTGACTGACACACACACACACACACTGACTGACGCACGCGCACACACCCACGCACACACACAGACTGACGCGCGCACACACACACAGACTGACGCACGCGCGCACACACACAATGAATGGTACACACACACACACACACACACACTGACACACACACACATACACTGACACACACACACTGACTGACGCACACACACACACACACACACACACACACACACTAACTGACACACACACACTGACTGACACACACACACACTTACTGACGCGCGCGCGCACACACCCACGCACGCACACACACACACTGACTGAATGACTGACTGACTGCCGCACGCACACACTGACTGACTGAGGCACACACGCACACACTGACTGTGTGTGTGTGCGTCAGTCAGTCTGTGTGTTTGTGTTTCTGCGTCAGACTCACTGACGCGCGCGCACACACACTGACTGACTGACGCACACACAATGACTGACGCACACACACTGCATGAAGCTGTAAAGGAGGGAGGGGGGGGAACTGGATTGATGTGAATGGGGGACAAACAGAGAGAGGGGGAGGGGTGAGGAGAGAGAGAGGAGCGGGAATATTACATCCCGGGCAACGCCGGGTCTCTCAGCTAGTATAAAATAAACGTAAAGAGAGGGTGCATACCATTCAATGATGGATACAAAAAAAGGAACAACAGGACAGTCACTCTTATACTCCCAGAAAGTGAATATATATATATATATCATTTACGTGAATCACTATCCGTATTTGAAGTGTGTATATAAATATATATATACATACAAATGAGCATACAGTAATATTTCCATTTGCTATTTGCCTTGCTATGGAGGGTTTTTGTCACTTTTTTACTCACATAACTTCACATATACATATATATATATATATATATATATATATATATATATATATATATATATATATATATATATATATATATATATACATACATATATATACACATACATATATATACATACATACATACATACATACATACATACATACATACATACATATATATATACACACAGTGGAAGTGTATTGTGTGTATTTACCTACACACTCACTTCACATTTCAGTAACATACTGAACATCTAAATAATATTCACATATACACGTTTGCTATAAATGGAATTATTACAATTTTACATTATATACACGTGCAATGAATGGAATAAACACTGTAATAAGTTTGAAATCGCCTATCCGAGCTGCTATGCATGGCTGATCCCTTTTCTCCAGCTTCCTTGAATGTACTCTATGAGGAAGATCATGTGACCAGATGCTAGTGCACGTTTAGAGAGAGGGAGGGCAGTGCTGACAAAGGGTGTGCTGGGTTTGTGACAGGACATGAAGGGGCAGTGCCTTAGCAAATGGCTGTTAAAATAGAACACAAGAAAATTGGTCTTTCAAAGTTGTTTTTTTAAAAACAGAAAATGCTAAAAGTATTATTTCTTACTACAGAACTGATTTATTAAAAAAACCACACATGCAGGATATTGACTGAACTGCTGCCTTTTAAGATGCATTAAGATATATTATGTATGTAAATCTTTATTTATATAGCGCTTTATAAGAGAGGCAAGTACAGGGAATTATAGTGCAACAAACAAAATCAGACAATAGGAAAGGAAATCCCTGGCCTGGAGAGCTTACAGTCTTAATGCTAGATCCATGGAACTCTGTTGTGTTTACGCTAATAACGGGACATTCCTGAAATTGGTACCTGACCCTGTGTGGAAGGCAGAGACACAGGGGCAGTGCCTGCCAATATCATAAAGAGCAGTGCACTTCCTATTTAGTAGAAGTGTGTGTCAGAGTTAAGAGTTCAGTCCAGAGTTAGAGTCTGCTGAGTCTGTCACCTGGCTGGCCCAGGGTGACAGAGAGAGCCTATATCAATTGGCCGTTGGAGAAGGGGAGCCATCAGCCCCTGAGTAGAGCTGATGCAACCTTAGTTAGGGAGGTGGATTCTGAAAAAAACGTGTACAAGCTCTAAAGAGTAACGGTCAATATTGCTAGCAGCAGCAGTAATAATTCATTTAAAGCAGGGCTGCACAACACGCGGCCCGCGGGCCGCATGCGGCCCGCCTGGCCTCTCTGTGTGGCCCTCGATGAGATTTAAAAAAAAAAAAAAAACTTTGGAAAAATTTTTTTTTGAAAAAAAAAAAAACTTTGAAAAAAAAAAAACTTGAAAAAAAATGGCGCCAATTCCCTGCGGTCCCGGCGCGCATGCGTTAGGCCCGCTCCGTCCCCCCCCCCCCCTTCCCTGCTCCCAACGCGGGGCGGAAGGGGAAGCAAACATGCAGCTCCTCTGCGGGCCCGCTCCCCCCCCCCTGCTCCCAACGTGGGCCGGAGGGGGAAGCAACACACAGCTCCTCTGCGGGCCCGCTCCCCTCCCCCTTCCCTGCTCCAACGCGGGGCGGAAGGGGAAGCAACATGCAGCTCCTCTGCGGGCCCGCTCCGTCCCCCTGCTCCCAACGTGGGCCGGAGGGGGAAGCAACACACAGCTCCTCTGCGGGCCCGCTCCCCTCCCCCTTCCCTGCTCCCAACGCGGGGCGGAAGGGGAAGCAACATGCAGCTCCTCTGCGTGCCCGTTCCCCTCCCCCTTCCCTGCTCCCAACGCGGGGCGGAAGGGGAAGCAACATGCAGCTCCTCTGCGGGCCCGCTCCCCCCCCCTGCTCCCAACGCGGGGGCGGAAGGGGAAGCAACATGCAGCTCCTCTGCGGGCCCGCTCCCCCCCTGCTCCCAACGTGGGCTGGAGGGGGAAGTAATAATTAAATAATTCAGCTCCTCCAGCGGCCTGCTTCTCACCGCTTCCCTCCGCGGCCAGCTTCTCGCGTCCCCCACGAGCTCACCTCCCGTGCCCTCCTCCCCCCCCTTCCCCCAACCCGCGCCCCCAAGCCCACCTCCCGTCCCAGCAGCTGCCGCAGGGATATCGGGGCAGGAGGAGCAAGCGTCCGGCGGCAACCTGCACCCACCCGGGTCAAGGTAAGTCACTGTCACTGTTAGTCACTGTCACCCAAGTCACTGTCACCCACCCACCCACTGTCACCCACCCACCCACCCAGTCACTGTCACCCAGTCACTGTCAAGTCACTGTCACCCACCCAGTCACTGTCACTCAGTCACTGTCACCCACCCACCCAGTCACTGTCACCCACCCACCCAGTCACTGTCACCCACCCAGTCACTGTCACCCACCCAGTCACTGTCACCCTGTCACCCAGTCACTGTCACCCACCCAGTCACTGTCACCCACCCACCCACTGTCAGTGTCACTGTCACCCACCCACCCAGTCACCCACCCAGTCACTGTCCCACCCTGTCACTGTGTCCCACCCTGTCACTCTTCCCACCCAGTCACTGTGTCCCACCCCGTCACTGTCACCCACCCAGTCACTGTCACCCACCCAGTCACTGTCACCCACCCAGTCACTGTCATAGTCACTGTCACCCACCCAGTCACTGTCACCCACCCAGTCACTGTCAAGTCACTGTCACCCACCCAGTCACTGTCACCTACCCACCCACTGTCACCCACCCAGTCACTGTCACCCAGTCCACTGTCAAGTCACTGTCACCCACCCAGTCACTGTCACCCAGTCACTGTCAAGTCACTGTCACCCACCCACCCAGTCACTGTCACCCACCCACCCAGTCACTGTCACCCCACCCACCCAGTCACTGTCACCCACCCAGTCACTGTCACCCTGTCACCCAGTCACTGTCACCCACCCACCCACCCAGTCACTGTCACCCACCCACCCACTGTCAGTGTCACTGTCACCCACCCACCAGTCACCCACCCACCCAGTCACCCACCCACCCAGTCACTGTCCCACCCTGTCACTCTTCCCACCCAGTCACTGTGTCCCACCCCGTCACTGTCACCCACCCAGTCACTGTCACCCACCCAGTCACTGTCACCCACCCAGTCACTGTCATAGTCACTGTCACCCACCCAGTCACTGTCACCCACCCAGTCACTGTCACCCACCTATCCACCCAGTCACTGTCACCCACCCAGTCACTGTCACCCACCCAGTCACTATCACCCACCCACCCACCTCCAGTCACTGTCAAGTCACTGTCACCCACCCAGTCACTGTCACCCACCCACCCACTGTCACCCACCCACCCACCCAGTCACTGTCACCCAGTCACTGTCAAGTCACTGTCACCCACCCACCCAGTCACTGTCAAGGTCACTGTCACCCACCCACCCAGTCACTGTCACCCACCCAGTCACTGTCACCCTGTCACCCAGTCACTGTCACCCACCCACCCAGTCACTGTCACCCACCCACCCAGTCACTGTCACCCACCCACCCAGTCACTGTCAGTGTCACTGTCACCCACCCACCCAGTCACCCACCCAGTCACTGTGTCCCACCCAGTCACTGTGTCCCACCCAGTCACTGTGTCCCACCCAGTCACTCTTCCCCACCCAGTCACTGTCACCCACCCAGTCACTGTCACCCACCCAGTCACTGTCACCCCACCCACCCAGTCACTGTCATAGTCACTGTCACCCACCCAGTCACTGTCACCCACCCAGTCACTGTCACCCACCCAGTCACTGTCACCCACCCAGTCACTGTCACCCACCCCAGTCACTGTCACCCACCCTATCCACCCAGTCACTGTCACCCACCCAGTCACTGTCACCCACCCAGTCACTGTCACCCACCCAGTCACTGTCACCCACCCACCCAGTCACTGTCACCCACCCAGTCACTGTCACCCAGTCACTGTCACCCACCCAAGGGGGAGAGTGATGTGAGGTGCAAGGGGGGGAGAGTGATGTGAGGTGCAAGGGGGGGAGAGGGATGTGAGGTGCAAGGGAGGGAGAGGGATGTGAGGTGCAAGGGGGGGAGAGGGATGTGAGGTGCAAGGGGGGGGAGAGGGATGTGAGGTGCAAGGGGGGGGGAGAGGGATGTGAGGTGCAAGGGGGGAGAGGGATGTGAGGTTCAGGGGGGGAGAGGGATGTGAGGTTCAAGGGGGGAGAGGGATGTGAGGTGCAAGGGGGAGAGGGATGTGAGGTGCAAGGGGGGCAGAGGGATGTGAGCTGCAGGGGGGAGGGATGTGAGCTGCAGGGGGGAGGGATGTGAGCTGCAGGGGGTGGTGGGATGTGTTTGATGTGGAGGGGGGTATTGTGTGTTTGATGTGGAGGGGGGTATTGTGTGTTGATGTGGAGGGGTGTATTGTGTGTGGGTGAGGGGGAGAGATGGGGGTATGAGAGATAGATGGGGAGTATCGCAATGGTTGATAGTGTTGGGTCTGGGGGAGATATGAGGATGATGATGGGTGCTGGAGGAGAGATGATGATGATGATGATGATGATGATGATGATTTTACCCGTGCGGCCCAATTTATTTTTCCTTGGAGCAGTTCGGCCCTTCGCACTTTACGAGTTGTGCAGGCCTGATTTAAAGTAACAGGAGCATACACCGGAATATGCGGGTTAAAGGGGTGCACTTGCAGTGCAGGAACACAGGGGGGGCAATGGGGGCAAAGGAACACATGCGGGGGACAGTCCGTGAGAACCAACTCGCTCAGTCTCCCTTCGGTTCACCCCCAGTTGCGCCCGGTGTTTGGAGTACAAGTTGCTCACGATCATACACCGCCTGGCTCCCTGGAAATCCAATGTAGCCCCGACGTGTGGAGACGTCTCCCTGTAGCATCCGGTGGTGGTGTGTAGACCCTCTCACGGTAACGAGGTGCACAAAAAAAGATCCATATCCATCCGCTCCCAGAAAAATATCCAGATCCATACTGTATCCATCCGCTCCCCGCCTCTCCGTGCGGCCCGCCCCGGCCTCTCCGTGCGGCCCGCCCCGGCCTCTCCGTGCGGCCGCCCCGGCCTCTCCGTGCGGCCCGCCCCGGCCTCTCCGTGCGGGCCCGCCCCGGCCTCTCCGTGCGGCCCGCCCCGGCCTCTCCGTGCGGCCCGCCCCGGCCTCTCCGTGCGGCCCGCGATGAGATTTAAAAAATAAATTTTTTAAAAAAATACACTTTTAAAAAAAAAAAATGGCAGCGATTCCCGCGGTCCCCGGTGGTGATGTGAGGTGCAGCGGGGGAGAGTGATGTGAGGTACAGGAGGGGAGAGTGATGTGAGGTGCAGGGTGGGAGAGTGATGTGAGGTGCAGGGGGGAGAGATGGGAGGTGCAGCGGGGGAGAGTGGTGTGAGGTGCAGGGGGGGGAGAGATGTGAGGTGCAGGGGGGGAGAGTGATGTGAGGTGCAGGGGGGAGAGATGGGAGGTGCAGCGGGAGAGATGTGAGGTGCAGGGGGGGAGAGTGATGTGAGGTGCAGGGGGGAGAAGGATGTGAGGTGCAGGGGGGGGTGGGATGTGTGTGGTGTGCAGTGGGGTATTGTGTGTTTGTGGAGAGGGAGTATTATGTGTGTGTGAGGGGGAGAGATGGGGGTATGAGAGATAGATGGGGAGTATCGCAAAGGTTGATAGTGAGGGTTCTGGGGGAGATATGAGGATGATGATGAGAGGTGCTGGAGGAGAGATGATGATGATGATGATTTTTACCCGTGCGGCCCAAATTTTTTTTCCTTGGAGCATTTTGGCCCTTCTCGCTTTACGAGTTGTGCAGGCCTGGTCTATAGTATTTCAGACGGAGGGAGGCGCACACACGCTGCAATACACTTGCTGAAGCCTGAGCTTTTTTATGGCTTTGCAGGGTATGCAGCGGGTGCGATTTGGGGGCGTGGCAATGAATATTTGGAGGCGTGGCAATAACGTTCCGGCGCGGACGTCACTTCCCTACCTCACATCCCGATCCACCGCATTTTTTCAGATGCAGCATCTGAAGCACTGTGCAGACAAGAAGAAAAACGCACACAATGCGCACCAGAGATTAAAATATAGTAAATTATTTATTATAAAACAAGAAATAACCGAGGGGATCCAACCCCACCTCAGTACATATGCGTCACAGATCCGGGTTCGGTTACAATGAAGGTGAGGTGCATTGAGGTGAGGTGCAGGGGAGGTAAGGTGCAGGAAGGGTGATGTGAGGTGCAGGGGTTGAGGTGCAGGGGTGATTGGAGGTGCAGGGGGGGTGATTGGAGTTGCAGGGGGGGGTGATTGGAGGTGCAGGGGGGGGTGATTGGAGGTGCAGGGGGGGTGATTGGAGGTGCAGGGGAGATCATTGGAGGTGCAGGGGGGTGGTTGGAGGTGCAGGGGGGTGATTGGAGGTGCAGGGGGGGTGATTAGAGGTGCAGGGGGGGTAATTGGAGGTGCAGGGGGGGTGATTGGAGGTGCAGGGGGGTCATTGGAGGTGCAGGGGGGGTGATTGGAGGTGCAGGGGGGGGTGATTGGAGATGCAAGGGGGGTGATTGGAGGTGTAGGGGGGGGGGTGATTGGAGGTGCAGGGGGGGTGATTGAGGTGCAAGGGGGTGATTGGAGGTGCAGGAGAGGTGATTGGAGGTGCAGGGGGGTGATTGAGGTGCAAGGGGGGTGATTGGAGGTGCAGGAGAGGTGATTGGAGGTGCAAGTGGGGTGATTGGAGGTGCAAGGGGGGTTATTGGAGGTGCAAGGGGGGTTATTGGAGGTGCAGGGGGTGTGATTGGAGGTGCAGGGGGGTCATTGGAGGTGCAGGGGGGGTCATTGGAGGTGCAGGGGAGGGTCGTTGGAGGTGCAGGGGAGGGTCGTTGGAGGTGCAGGGGAGGGTCGTTGGAGGTGCAGGGGAGGGTCGTTGGAGGTGCAGGGGAGGGTCGTTGGAGGTGCAGGGGAGGGTCGTTGGAGGTGCAGGGGGGGTGATGTGAGGTGCAGGGGGGAGAGTGATGTGAGGTGCAGGGGTGGATGATGTGAGGTGCGGGGGGGAGTGATGTGAGGTGCAAGGGGGAGAGTGGTGTGAGGTGCAGGGGGGAGAGTGGTGTGAGGTGCAGGGGGAGAGTGATGTGAGGTGCAGGGGGGGAGAGTGATGTGAGGTGCAGGGGGGAAGAGTGATGTGAGGTGCAGGGGGGGAGAGTGATGTGAGGTGCAGGGGGGGAGAGTGATGTGAGGTGCAGGGGGAAGAGTGATGTGAGGTGCAGGGGGGGGAGAGTGATGTGAGGTGCAGGGGGGGGAGAGTGATGTG
Source organism: Ascaphus truei (assembly GCF_040206685.1). Taxonomy (NCBI): domain Eukaryota; kingdom Metazoa; phylum Chordata; class Amphibia; order Anura; family Ascaphidae; genus Ascaphus; species Ascaphus truei. The sequence continues at coordinate 61,433 of NW_027454701.1, forward strand.
AGGTGCAGGGGGGGAGAGTGATGTGAGGTTCAGGGGGGGAGAGTGATGTGAGGTGCGGGGGGGGTGATGTGAGGTGCAAGGGGGGAGAGTGGTGTGAGGTGCAGGGGGGAGAGTGGTGTGAGGTGCAGGGGGGAGAGTGATGTGAGGTGCAGGGGGAGAGTGGTGTGAGGTGCAGGGGGGAGAGATGTGAGGTGCAGGGGGGAGAAGGATGTGAGGTGTACGGGGGTGGGATGTGTGTGGTGTGCAGTGGGGTTTTGTGTGTTTGTGGAGAGTGAGTATTATGTGTGTGGGTGAGGGGGAGAGATGGGGGGTATGAGAGATAGATGGGGAGTATCGCAAAGGTTGATAGTGAGGGTTCTGGGGGAGATATGAGGATGATGATGAGAGGTGCTGGAGGAGAGATGATGATGATGATTTTACCCGTGCGGCCCAAATTTTTTTTCCTTGGAGCATTTTGGCCCTTCTCGCTTTACGAGTTGTGCAGGCCTGGTCTATAGTATTTCAGACGGAGGGAAGGCGCACACACGCTGCAATACACTTGCTGAAGCCTGAGCTTTTTTATGGCTTTGCAGGGTATGCAGCGGGCGCGATTTGGGGGGCGTGGCAATAACGTTCCGGCGCGGGACGTCACTTCCGTACCTCACATCCCGATCCACCGGCATTTTTTCAGATGCAGCATCTGAAGCACTGTGCAGGCAAGAAGAAAAATGCACACAATGCGCACCAGAGATTAAAATATAGTAAATTATCTTATACTATATTAGTGAAAGCACTGTATGTTTGCCTGCCTGGATGTCCGGTGTCCCTAGGGGAAATCTCATTGGTCCCTTGGCCGCCCGCCCCCGCACACCTCTCATTGGCCTGAGGCAGAGTGACGGGCCAAAGGACACACAGGGACACACACACACACAGGGAACACCGCCTCCCCCCCGCTTCCCACCGCCCCCCCCCCTTCCCACCGCCTCCCCCCTTCCCCCCCTTCCCACCGCCTCCCCCCCTATTCCCACCGCCTCTCCAGCCCCCCTTCCCACCGCCTCCCCCCACCCCTTCCCGACCGCCTGCCCCCCACCCCTTCCCACCGCCTCCCCCCACCCCTTCCACCGCCTCCCCCCCCCTTCCCACCGCCTCCCACCCCCCCTTTCCACCACCTCCCCCCTTCTCCCCCTTTCCACCACATCCCCCCTCCTCCCCCTTCCCACCACTTCTCCCCTTCCCCCCCCCGCTCCCCTTCCCCCCCTCCGCTCCCCTTCACCCCCCCTCCGCTCCCCTTTCCACCCCCCCCTCCGCTCCTCTTCCCCCCCTTCACCTCTTTTTCTCCCCTTTCCCCTCCCACCCCTCCACACTTCCACCCCCTCCTCTAACCCTTCCCCCCCTCCTCTAACCCTTCCCCCCCTCCTCTAACCCTTCCCCCCCTCCTCTAACCCTTCCCCCCCCTCCTCTAACCCTTCCCCCCCTCCTCTAACCCTTCCCCCCCCTCCTCTAACCCTTCCCCCCCCTCCTCTAACCCTCCCCCCCTCCTCTAACCCTTCCCCCCCCCTCCTCTAACCCTTCCCCCCCCTCCTCTAACCCTTCCCCCCCCTCCTCTAACCCTCCCCCCCCCTCCTCTAACCCTTCCCCCCTCCTCCTCTAACCCTTCCCCCCTCCTCCTCTAACCCTTCCCCCTCCTCCACTAACCCTTCCCCCCTTCCTCCTCTAACCCTTCCCCCCTCCTCCACCCCTTGCCCCCCATCTCCACCCCTTGCCCCCCCTCCTCCACCCCTTGCCCCCCTCCTCCACCCCCTCCTCCCCTTCCCGCCGCCCTTCGCCTTCATGCCCGCCTTACCGCCTCCCCACCCCCGCCTCTGCCTTTCACCCGCCCTTACTCCGGCCGCCTCTGCCTTTCACCCACCGCCTCACAGCCGCTGCACGCACTCAACAGACACCCGCCACACTCGACACATACCTGCCGCCACACACACCTGCTGCCTCCCGCCCCTACGCACCGACATCACTAACCCACCGCCCTCACACCCTAGCAGGACCCCCACTCACAGACAGCACTCACAACCCACGCGCCAGCCGCCGCGTCACACCCTTGCAGGACCCCCACTCACAGACAGCACTCACAACCCACGCACCACCCGCCGCCTCACACCCTAGCAGGACCCCCACTCGCACACAGCACTCACAACCCACGCGCCACCCGCCGCCTCACACCCTAGCAGGACACACGACTCAGATTTTTACATCGCTTATGCCACCAAAATATACATTGTACTGTGGTGTGGTTACAATAAACCATTTTTATACAACATCGTATTACATTTTCTTCCATCTTTCTTTTCAATATTATTATCCAACCTTTACAACAAACAGTCACCTATTGTTCCACGATTTATAAATAATACTACCTATTACGCATTTACATCCCGGGCAACGCCGGGTCTCTCAGCTAGTTTATTAATAAAACAAGAAATAACCGAGGGGATCCAACCCCACCTCAGTACATATGCGTCACAGATCTGGGTTCGGTTACAATGAACACAAACCACATGAATAATCAAATATAACTAAATGAAACTAAATCTATAAACAACATGACTAACGGTATATAAAATAATATAAAGGAAGACAGTGTTCAATAAAAAAAAAACTTAAAAAAAAAAAAATGGCAGCGATTCCCCGTGATCCCAGGGGTGATATGAGGTGCATTGAGGTAGAGTGCATTGAGGTGAGGTGCATTGAGGTGAGGTGCAAGGAGTGAGGTGCAGGGGTGTGAGGTGCAGGAAGGGTGATGTGAGGTGCAGGGGTTGAGGTGCAGGGGTGATTGGAGGTGCAGGGGGGGGTGATTGGAGTTGCAGAGGGGGGGGTGATTGGAGGTGCAGGGGGGGGGGTGATTGGAGGTGCAGGGGGGGGTGATTGGAGGTGCAGAGGGGATCAA
>NW_027454702.1:0-64325 GCF_040206685.1 Ascaphus truei
GAGAGATTGGTGGAACATATACATTGCAGCAGACTGATACTTCACATATAGGTGATCAGTAAGAGAGATTGGTGGAACATATTCATTGCAGAAGACTGGTACTTCACATATAGGTGATCAGTAAGAGAGATTGGTGGAACATATACATTGCAGAAGACTGATACATCACATATAGGTGATCAGTAAGAGAGATTGGTGGAACATATACATTGCAGAAGACTGACACTTCACATGTAGGTGATCAGTAAGAGAGATTGGTGGAACATATACATTGCAGAAGACTGATACTTCACATGTAGGTGATAAGTAAGAGAGATTGATGGAACATATACATTGCAGAAGACTGATACTTCACATGTAGGGGATCAGTAAGAGAGATTGGTGGAACATATACATTGCAGAAGACTGACACTTCACATGTAGGTGATCAGTAAGAGAGATTGGTGGAACATATACATTGCAGAAGACTGATACTCCACATATAGGTGATAAGTAAGAGAGATTGGTGGAACATATACATTGCAGAAGAATGATACTTCACATATAGGTGATCAGTAAGAGAGATCGGTGGAACATATTCATTGCAGGAGAATGATACTTCACATATAGGTGATCAGTAAGAGAGATCGGTGGAACATATTCATTGCAGGAGACTGATACTTCACATATAGGTGATCAGTAAGAGAGATCGGTGGAACATATTCATTGCAGGAGACTGATACTTCACATATAGGTGATCAGTAAGAGAGATCGGTGGAACATATTCATTGCAGGAGACTGGTACTTCACATATAGGTGATCAGTAAGAGAGATCGGTGGAACATATACATTGCAGAAGACTGATACATCACATATAGGTGATAAGAGAGATTGGTGGAACATATACATTGCAGAAGACTGATACTTCACATATAGGTGATCAGTAAGAGAGATCGGTGGAACATATACATTGCAGAAGACTGATACTTCACATATAGGTGATCATATAGGTGATCAACACTACATCCACTTAACAGTAATCTCAATGGTGTCCCCTCTTTTGAAGCGGGGCGCCCCCAAAAAGACTTGTTCTGCCGCTGGGACCCTCTTCTGGGTTTGGTGCTCCGAGGACGATGCCCGAGGTTTGTGTTTGCAGGGTACCCCGTGGCATACGAGACCGGGGCCCTCAACGCCAGTCACCAGCCACCGACAGGTCGGGTTTTAAAGATATCGCTGCTTCAGCATCGTCTTTGACTGAGCCAATGATTGAGCCACCTGTGCTGAAGCATGGACTGATTGAGCCACCTGTGCTGAAGCAGGTACTGATTGAGCCACCTGTGCTGAAACAGGGACTGATTGAGCCAGCTGTGCTGAAGCAGGGATATCCTTGAACCTTGCCCTGTTGGTGGCCCTTGAGGACGGTAGGATATATTAATGGGGTCACGTCCTTTCTATCCCTGGTCGCCGGTCTCGGGTCACTCTCTGTTCCCCGTGACACTTTGTATCTCCCAGTGTCCCCCTGTCACTCTGTGCCGCCCGCTCGGGTAACGCTGCTGTATATGACGGGGCCGTGTATGTGTCTTGCTGTGTAGGAGGCCGCAGCGGAGCCTGAGGAGGGGCGTTGTGGGGAGAAGCTGCACGGGGACCTGGCCCTCGTCCTGCGTCAGCCGCTCGCTGCTGGGAAACTTCGAGGTACAAAGTGCACCCCATATAGAAAAGGGGGAGCGGGATGCAGGGGCCTGATGCAGGGGGGGAGCGGGATGATGGGGGGGGGAGCGGGATGATGGGGGGGGGCGGGATGATGGGGGGGGCGGGATGATGGGGGGGGCGGGATGCAGGGGGGGAGCGGGATGCAGGGGGGGTAGTGGCATGCAGTGGCCTGATGCAGCGGGGGGAAGCGGGATGCAGGGGGGGGAGCGGGATGCAGGGGGGGGAGCGGGATGCAGGGGGGGGGAGCGGGATGCAGGGGGGGGAGCGGGATGCAGGGGGGGGGAGCGGGATGCAGGGGCCTGATGCAGGGGGGAGCGGGATGCAGGGGGACGGGGGACGGGATGAAGGTGCCTGATGCAGGGGGGTAGCGTGATGCAGGGGGGGGGGGGCACGATGCAGGGGGAGCGGGGGTGAGCGGGATGCAGGGGGGGGGGAACAGGATGAAGGTGCCTGATGCAAGGGGGGGAGCGGGATGCAGGGGGGGGGAGCGGGATGCAGGGGGGGGGGGAGCGGGATGCAGGGGGGTGGGGGGGAGCGGGATGCAGGGGCCTGATGCAGGGGGGGAGCGGAATGCAGGGGGGTGGGGGGAGCGGAATGCAGGGGGGTGGGGGGGAGCGGGATGAAGGTGCCTGATGCAGGGGGGAGCGGGATGCAGGAGGGGGGGGAGCGGGATGCAGGGGCCAGATGCAGGGGGGGGGGGGGAGCGGGATGCAGGGGGGGTGGGGGGAGCGGGATGCAGGGGCCTGATGCCAGGGGGGGAGCGGGATGCAGGGGGGGAGGCGGGATGAAGGGGGGGGAGCGGGATGCAGGGGGGTGGGGGGAGCGGGATGCAGGGGCCTGATGCAGGGGGGGAGCGGGATGCGGGGGGGGAGCGGGATGCAAGGGCCTGATGCAGGGGGGGGAGCGGGGGGATATATTCTCTCTCGGGATCCCATACTGCGGGGGTCAGTTTGTATATAGATAGTAATGGTATATATTCTCTCTCAGGAGTCCATACTGCAGGGGACAGTCTGTATATAGGTAGTAATGGTATATACTCTCTCTCAGGAGTCCATACTGCGGGGGACAGTCTGTATATAGGTAGTCATGGTATATACTCTCTCTCAGGAGTCCATACTGCGGGGGCAGTCTGTATATGGGTAGTAATGGTATATACTCTCTCTCAGGATCCCATACTGCGGGGGGCAGTCTGTATATGGGTAGTAATGGTATATACTCTCAGGAGTCCATACTGCGGGGGGCAGTCTGTATATAGGTAGTAATGGTATATACTCTCTCTCAGGATCCCATACTGCGGGGGGCAGTCTGTATATGGGTAGTAATGGTATATATTCTCTCTCAGGATCCCATACTGCGGGGGGCAGTCTGTATATAGGTAGTAATGGTATATACTCTCTCTCAGGAGTCCATACTGCGGGGGCAGTCTGTATATGGGTTGTAATGGTATATATTCTCTCTCAGGATCCCATACTGCGGGGGGCAGTCTGTATATAGGTAGTAATGGTATATACTCTCTCTCAGGATCCCATACTGCGGGGGGCAGTCTGTATATAGGTAGTAATGGTATATACTCTCTCTCAGGATCCCATACTGCGGGGGCAGTCTGTATATGGGTAGTAATGGTATATATTCTCTCTCAGGATCCCATACTGCGGGGAGCAGTCTGTATATAGGTAGTAATGGTATATACTCTCTCTCAGGAGTCCATACTGCGGGGGCAGTCTGTATATGGGTTGTAATGGTATATATTCTCTCTCAGGATCCCATACTGCGGGGGGCAGTCTGTATATAGGTAGTAATGGTATATACTCTCTCAGGATCCCATACTGCGGGGGGCAGTCTGTATATAGGTAGTAATGGTATATACTCTCTCTCAGGAGTCCATACTGCGGGGGGCAGTCTGTATATAGATAGTAATGGTATATACTCTCTCTCAGGATCCCATACTGCGGGGGGCAGTCTGTATATAGATAGTAATGGTATATACTCTCTCTCAGGATCCCATACTGCGGGGGCAGTCTGTATATGGGTAGTAATGGTATATACTCTCTCTCAGGAGTCCATACTGCAGGGGGCAGTCTGTATATAGATAGTAATGGTATATACTCTCTCTCAGGATCCCATACTGCGGGGGGCAGTCTGTATATAGATAGTAATGGTATATACTCTCTCTCAGGATCCCATACTGCGGGGGCAGTCTGTATATGGGTAGTAATGGTATATATTCTCTCTCAGGATCCCATACTGCGGGGGGCAGTCTGTATATAGGTAGTAATGGTATATACTCTCTCTCAGGAGTCCATACTGCGGGGGCAGTCTGTATATGGGTTGTAATGGTATATATTCTCTCTCAGGATCCCATACTGCGGGGGGCAGTCTGTATATAGGTAGTAATGGTATATACTCTCTCTCAGGATCCCATACTGCGGGGGGCAGTCTGTATATAGGTAGTAATGGTATATACTCTCTCTCAGGAGTCCATACTGCGGGGGGCAGTCTGTATATAGATAGTAATGGTATATACTCTCTCTCAGGATCCCATACTGCGGGGGGCAGTCTGTATATAGATAGTAATGGTATATACTCTCTCTCAGGATCCCATACTGCAGGGGCAGTCTGTATATGGGTAGTAATGGTATATATTCTCTCTCAGGATCCCATACTGCGGGGGGCAGTCTGTATATAGGTAGTAATGGTATATACTCTCTCTCAGGAGTCCATACTGCGTGGGCAGTCTGTATATGGGTTGTAATGGTATATATTCTCTCTCAGGATCCCATACTGCGGGAGGCAGTCTGTATATAGGTAGTAATGGTATATATTCTCTCTCAGGAGTCCATACTGCGGGGGCAGTCTGTATATAGATAATAATGGTATATACTCTCTCTCAGGATCCCATACTGCGGGGGCAGTTTGTATATAGGTAGTAATGGTATATATTCCCTCTCAGGATCCCATACTGCGGGGGCAGTCTGTATATAGATAGTAATGGTATATACTCTCTCTCAGGAGTCCATACTGCGGGGGGCAGTCTGTATATAGAAAGTAATGGTATATACTCTCTCTCTGGATCCCATACTGCGGGGGGCAGTCTGTATATAGGTAGTAATGGTATATACTCTCTCTCAGGATCCCATACTGCGGGGGGGGGCAGTCTGTATATAGGTAGTAATGGTATATATTCTCTCTCAGGATCCCATACTGCGGGGGGCAGTCTGTATATAGGTAGTAATGGTATATACTCTCTCTCTCAGGAGTCCATACTGCGGGGGCAGTCTGTATATGGGTAGTAATGGTATATATTCTCTCTCAGGAGTCCATACTGTGGGGGCAGTCTGAATATAGGTAGTAATGGTATATACTCTCTTCAGGATCCCATACTGCGGGGCAGTCTGTATATAGGTAGTAATGGTATATACTCTCTCTCAGGAGTCCATACTGCGGGGGCAGTCTGTATATGGGTAGTAATGGTATATATTCTCTCTCAGCATCCCATACTGCGGGGGGGGGCAGTCTGTATATAGGTAGTAATGGTATATATTCTCTCTCAGGATCCCATACTGCGGGGGCAGTCTGTATATAGATAGTAATGGTATATATTCTCTCTCAGGGTCCCATACTGCGGGGGGCAGTCTGTATATAGAAAGTAATGGTATATATTCTCTCTCAGGATCCCATACTGCGGGGGGCAGTCTGTATATAGGTAGTAATGGTATATACTCTCTCTCAGGAGTCCATACTGCGGGGGCAGTCTGTATATGGGTAGTAATGGTATATATTCTCTCTCAGGAGTCCATACTGCGGGGGCAGTCTGTATAGGTAGTAATGGTATATATTCTCTCTCAGGAGTCCATACTGCGGGGGCAGTCTGTATATAGGTAGTAATCTTATACTATATTAGTGAAAGCACTGTATGTTTGCCTGCCTGCCTGCCTGCTGGATGTCCGGTGTCCCTAGGGGAAATCTCATTGGTCCCTTGGGCCGCCCCCGCACACCTCTCATTGGCCTGAGGCGGAGTGACGGCCCAAAGGACACACAGGGACAAAAACACACACACAGGGATATACACACACACACACGGACACACGGACACACGGACACACACACACACACGGACACACACACACACACACACACAGTAGGGGGGGGGGGTGTACATTAGCAGCATGTATAACCCGGGGGGGGGGGGCCTCACATACCTGCCGGAGCCTCCGCCTCTTCCTCCCCGAAATCAGCCTCCCCCCCCCCCCCCCGGCGCCGCTACAGTCAGCGGAGGAGCGAGTGCCCGGGACACAGCGGGGGAGCGGCCACAACAAGCTGCCTCCCGCCTCAGTTCCACGTGGGAGCGGCCGGACGGGTGAGTGAGCGGCCTTCACCTCCCCTCACCCCCCTTCAAATCACCTCCCCCCCCTTCACCCACCCCTCACCCCCCTTCAAATCACCTCCCCCCCCCCCCCCGGCGCCGCTACAGTCAGCGGCGAGTGCCCGGGACACAGCGGGGGAGCGGCCACAACAAGCTGCCTCCCGCCTCAGTTCCACGTGGGAGCGGCCGGACGGGTGAGTGAGCGGCCTTCACCTCCCCTCACCCCCCTTCAAATCACCTCACCTCCACCCCCCACCCCCCCCCCCCCCCCGGCGCCGCTACAGTCAGCGGAGCGAGCGAGCGCCCGGGACACAGCGGGGGACCGGCCACAACAAGCTGCCTCCCGCCTCAGATCCACGTGGGAGCGGCCGGACGGGTGAGGGAGCTGCCGAACGGGTGAGTGAGCGGCCGGACGGGTGAGGGAGCGGCCTTCACCTCCCCACACCCCCCTTCACCTCCCCTCACCCCCCTTCACCTCCCCTCACCCCCCTTCACCTCCCCTCACCCCCCTTCACCTCCCCTCACCCCCCTTCACCCCCCTTCACCCCCCTTCACCTCCCCTCACCTCCCCTCACCCCCCTTCACCTCCCCTCACCCCCCTTCACCCCCCTTCACCCCCCTTCACCTCCCCTCACCTCCCCTCACCCACCCCTCACCTCCCCTCACTCCACTTCCCTTCCACCTCCCTCCACCCCCCCTTCACCTCCCCTCCACCCCCCCTTCACCTCCCCTCCATCCCCCCTTCACCTCCCCTCCACCCCCCCTTCACCTCCCCTCCACCCCCCTTCACCTCCCCTTCACCCTCCCCTTCACCCCCCCCACCTCCCCTTCACCCCCCCCGACCTCCCCTTCACCCCCCCCACCTCCCCTTCACCCCCCTTCACCTCCCCTTCACCCCCCCCACCTCCCCTTCACCCCCCCCCCCCTTCACCCCCCCCCCCCACCTCCCCTTCACCCCCCCCACCTCCCCTTCACCCCCCCCACCTCCCCTTCACCTCCCCTCCACCCCCCCTTCACCTCCCCTCCACCCCCCCCTTCACCTCCCCTCCACCCCCCCCCTTCACCTCCCCTCCACCCCCCCCTTCACCTCCCCTCCACCCCCCCCTTCACCTCCCCTCCACCCCCCCCTTCACCTCCCCTTCACCTCCCCTTCACCTCCCCTTCACCCTCCCCTCCACCCCCCCTTCACCTCCCCTCCACCCCCCTTCACCTCCCCTCCACCCCCCCCTTCACCTCCCCTCCACCCCCCCCCCCCTTCACCTCCCCTCCACCCCCCCCCCCCCTTCACCTCCCCTCCACCCCCCCCCCTTCACCTCCCCTCCACCCCTCCCCTTCACCCCCCCTTCACCTTCCCTTCACTCCCCCCTTACAACCTCTCACCACCTCCACCCCCCTTCCCACCTCCCCCACCCCCCTTCCCAACTCCCCACCACCTCCCCCCCCTTCCCACCACCTCCCCCCACCCCCCCCTTTCCCACCACCTCCCCCCCCTTCCCACCACCTCCCCCCACCCCCCCCCTTCCCACCACCTCCCCCCCCTTCCCACCACCTCCCCCGCACCCCCCCCCTTCCCACCACCTCCCCCGCACCCCCCCCCCTTTCCCACCACCTCCCCCGCACCCCCCCCCCTTTCCCACCACCTCCCCCCCACCTCCCCTTCCCCCCCACCCCCCTCCTTCCCACCACCTCCCCTTCCCCCCCACCCCCCTCCTTCCCACCACCTCCCCCCCCACCCCCACCACCTCCCCCCCCACCCCCCCCGCCTTCCCTGAGGCGGAGTCACGGGCCAAAGGACACACAGGGACACAGACACACACACACACGTAGACACACACACACACACACAGACGTAGACACACACGTATACACACACACACGTATACACAAACACACACACGTAGACACAAACACACACACGTAGACACACACATAGACACACACATACACACGTACACACACACACACGCACGTAGACACACACGCACGTACACGTAGACACACACACATGTACACGTAGACACGCACACACACATGTACACGTAGACACGTACACACACACACACACACGTACACGTACACACACACACACACACACACATGTACACGTAGACACGTACACACACACACATGTACACGTATACTCACACACATGTACACGTACACACACACATGGAGACATACACACACACACATGGAGACATACAAACACATACGTGGAGACATACACACACACACATGTACACATACACTCACACACGTATACACTCACACACGTATACACACAGGTATACATACACATAATGTATACACACACACACATGTATACACACACATGTATACACACACATGTATACACACACACACACATGTATACACACACACACACACACACACACACACACGTGTATACACACACGTGTATACACACACACACACGTGTATACACACACACATGTGTATACACACACACATGTGTATACACACACACATGTACACACACACACACATGTGTACACACACACACATGTGTACACACACACACATGTGTACACACACATGTGTACACACACACACATGTGTACACACACACACACATGTGTACACACACACATGTGTACACACACACATGTGTATACACACACATGTATATACACACACATGTGTATACACACACAAACATGTGTACACACACACACACACACACACACACACACTTATACACACACACACATACAATGTATACACACAAACATGTATACACGTGTATACACACATGTGTATACACACACGTATACACACACACACAATATATACATACACACAATGTATACACACACACACGTGTATACACACACGTGTATACACACACACATGTGTATACACACACACGTGTATACACACACACACGTGTATACACACACACACACACGTGTATACACACACGTGTATACACACACACACGTGTATACACACACACATGTGTATACACACACGTGTATACACACACACACACACGTGTATACACACACACACGTGTATACACACACACACGTGTATACACACACACACGTGTATACACACACAAGTGTATACACACACACACACACGTGTATACACACACACACCCCAGCACCACCACATCAGCACACCGGTATCCCATGCCCCCCCAGCACACTGGCATTCTCGGCTCCCCACCATTCCCAGCCCCCATCAACACCATCAGCACCCACACATCGCCACCTTTGCACCTCCCCCATCGGCACACCCACATCCGCACCCCCACATCAGCACCAAACCCTCCCAAATCAGCACACCAATACAATCACCATCAGTACAGCCACAGCAGCACTACCACCGCACATGGGCCGCGTGGACCACTCCCCACCCAAATGCCACACCCACACCACAAACATCCCGGGCAACGCCGGGGCTCTCAGCTAGTGGTATATATTCCCTCTCAGGATCCCATACTGCGGGGGCAGTCTGTATATAGATAGTAATGGTATATACTCTATCTCAGGAGTCCATACTGCGGGGGGCAGTCTGTATATAGAAAGTAATGGTATATACTCTCTCTCTGGATCCCATACTGCGGGGGGCAGTCTGTATATAGGTAGTAATGGTATATACTCTCTCTCAGGATCCCATACTGCGGGGGCAGTCTGTATATAGGTAGTAATGGTATATATTCTCTCTCTGGATCCCATACTGCGGGGGCAGTCTGTATATAGGTAGTAATGGTATATACTCTCTCTCAGGGTCCCATACTGCGGGGGGCAGTCTGTATATAGGTAGTAATGGTATATATTCTCTCTCAGGATCCCATACTGCGGGGGCAGTCTGTATATAGATAGTAATGGTATATACTCTCTCTCTCAGGATCCCATACTGCGGGGGGCAGTCTGTATATAGGTAATAATGGTATATACTCTCTCAGGAATCCATACTGCGGGGGCCAGTCTGTATATAGGTAGTAATGGTATATACTCTCTCTCAGGAGTCCATACTGCGGGGGCAGTCTGTATAGGTAGTAATGGTATATATTCTCTCTCAGGAGTCCATACTGCGGGGGCAGTCTGTATATAGGTAGTAATGGTATATATTCTCTCTCAGGAGTCCATACTGCGGTGGCAGTCTGTATATAGGTAGTAACGGTATATACTCTCTCAGGAGTCCATACTGCGGGGGACAGTCTGTATATAGATAGTAATGGTATATATTCTCTCTCAGGATCCCATACTGCGTGGGCAGTCTGTATATAGATAGTAATGGTATATATTCTCTCTCAGGAGTCCATACTGCGGGGGCAGTCTGTATATAGGTAGTAATGGTATATACTCTCTCAGGAGTCCATACTGCGGGGGCAGTCTGTATATGGGTAGTAATGGTATATACTCTCTCTCAGGAGTCCATACTGCGGGGGCAGTCTGTATATGTGTAGTAATGGTATATATTCTCGCTCAGGAGTCCATACTGCGGGGGCAGTCTGTATATAGGTAGTAATGGTATATACTCTCTCTCAGGGTCCCATACTGCGGGGGCAGTCTGTATATAGATAGTAATGGTATATACTCTCTCTCAGGAGTCCATACTGCGGGGGGGGGCAGTCTGTATATAGGTAGTAATGGTATATACTCTCAGGGTCCCATACTGCGGGGGCAGTATGTATATAGATAGTAATGGTATATACTCTCTCTCAGGGTCCCATACTGCGGGGGCAGTCTGTATATAGATAGTAATGGTATATATTCTCTCTCAGGGTCCCATACTGCGGGGGGCAGTCTGTATATAGATAGTAATGGTATATACTCTCTCTCAGGGATCCCATGCTGCGGGGGGCAGTCTGTATATAGGTAGTAATGGTATATACTCTCTCTCAGGATCCCATACTGCGAGGGGGCAGTCTGTATATAGGTAGTAATGGTATATATTCTCTCTCAGGAGTCCATACTGCGGGGGGCAGTCTGTATATAGATAGTAATGGTATATATTCTCTCTCAGGAGTCCATACTGCGGGGGGCAGTCTGTATATAGATAGTAATGGTATATATTCTCTCTCAGGAGTCCATACTGCGGGGGGCAGTCTGTATATAGATAGTAATGGTATATATTCTCTCTCAGGAGTCCCATACTGCGGGGGCAGTCTGTATATAGGTAGTAATGGTATATACTCTCTCTCAGGAGTCCATACTGCGGGGGGCAGTCTGTATATAGATAGTAATGGTATATACTCTCTCTCAGGATCCCATACTGCGGGGGGCAGTCTGTATATGGGTAGTAATGGTATATACTCTCTCTCAGGGATCCCATACTGCGGGGGACAGTCTGTATATGGGTAGTAATGGTATATACTCTCTCTCAGGAGTCCATACTGCGGGGGCAGTCTGTATAGGTAGTAATGGTATATATTCTCTCTCAGGAGTCCATACTGCGGGGGCAGTCTGTATATAGGTAGTAATGGTATATACTCTCTCTCAGGAGTCCATACTGCGGGGGCAGTCTGTATATAGGTAGTAATGGTATATATTCTCTCTCAGGAGTCCATACTGCGGTGGCAGTCTGTATATAGGTAGTAATGGTATATACTCTCTCAGGAGTCCATACTGCGGGGGACAGTCTGTATATAGATAGTAATGGTATATATTCTCTCTCAGGATCCCATACTGCGGGGACAGTCTGTATATAGATAGTAATGGTATATATTCTCTCTCAGGATCCCATACTGCGGGGACAGTCTGTATATAGATAGTAATGGTATATACTCTCTCTCAGGGATCCCATGCTGCGGGGGGCAGTCTGTATATAGGTAGTAATGGTATATACTCTCTCTCAGGAGTCCATACTGCGGGGGGGGGCAGTCTGTATATAGGTAGTAATGGTATATACTCTCAGGGTCCCATACTGCAGATGGACAGTCTGTATATAGATAGTAATGGTATATATTCTCTCTCAGGGTCCCATACTGCGGGGGGCAGTCTGTATATAGATAGTAATGGTATATACTCTCTCTCAGGGATCCCATGCTGCGGGGGGCAGTCTGTATATAGGTAGTAATGGTATATACTCTCTCTCAGGATCCCATACTGCGGGGGGGCAGTCTGTATATAGGTAGTAATGGTATATATTCTCTCTCAGGAGTCCATACTGCGGGGGGCAGTCTGTATATAGATAGTAATGGTATATACTCTCTCTCAGGATCCCATACTGCGGGGGCAGTCTGTATATAGGTAGTAATGGTATATACTCTCTCTCAGGAGTCCATACTGCGGGGGGCAGTCTGTATATAGATAGTAATGGTATATACTCTCTCTCTCTCAGGATCCCATACTGCGGGGGGCAGTCTGTATATGGGTAGTAATGGTATATACTCTCTCTCAGGGATCCCATACTGCGGGGGACAGTCTGTATATGGGTAGTAATGGTATATACTCTCTCTCAGGAGTCCATACTGCGGGGGCAGTCTGTATAGGTAGTAATGGTATATATTCTCTCTCAGGAGTCCATACTGCGGGGGCAGTCTGTATATAGGTAGTAATGGTATATACTCTCTCTCAGGAGTCCATACTGCGGGGGCAGTCTGTATATAGGTAGTAATGGTATATATTCTCTCTCAGGAGTCCATACTGCGGTGGCAGTCTGTATATAGGTAGTAATGGTATATACTCTCTCAGGAGTCCATACTGCGGGGGACAGTCTGTATATAGATAGTAATGGTATATATTCTCTCTCAGGATCCCATACTGCGGGGGCAGTCTGTATATAGATAGTAATGGTATATATTCTCTCTCAGGAGTCCATACTGCGGGGGCAGTCTGTATATAGGTAGTAATGGTATATACTCTCTCAGGAGTCCATACTGCGGGGGCAGTCTGTATATAGGTAGTAATGGTATATACTCTCTCTCAGGGTCCCATACTGCGGGGGCAGTCTGTATATAGATAGTAATGGTATATACTCTCTCTCAGGAGTCCATACTGCGGGGGGGGGGGGGCAGTCTGTATATAGATAGTAATGGTATATACTCTCTCTCAGGAGTCCATACTGTGGGGGGGGGGCAGTCTGTATATAGGTAGTAATGGTATATACTCTCAGGGTCCCATACTGCGGATGGACAGTCTGTATATAGATAGTAATGGTATATATTCTCTCTCAGGGTCCCATACTGCGGGGGGCAGTCTGTATATAGAAAGTAATGGTATATATTCTCTCTCAGGATCCCATACTGCGGGGGGGCAGTCTGTATATAGGTAGTAATGGTATATACTCTCCCTCAGGAGTCCATACTGCGGGGGCAGTCTGTATAGGTAGTAATGGTATATATTCTCTCTCAGGAGTCCATACTGCGGGGGCAGTCTGTATATAGGTAGTAATGGTATATATTCCCTCTCAGGATCCCATACTGCGGGGGCAGTCTGTATATAGATAGTAATGGTATATACTCTCTCTCAGGAGTCCATACTGCGGGGGGCAGTCTGTATATAGAAAGTAATGGTATATACTCTCTCTCTGGATCCCATACTGCGGGGGGCAGTCTGTATATAGGTAGTAATGGTATATACTCTCTCTCAGGAGTCCATACTGCGGGGGGCAGTCTGTATATAGGTAGTAATGGTATATACTCTCTCAGGAGTCCATACTGCGGGGGGCAATCTGTATATAGATAGTAATGGTATATACTCTCTCTCAGGATCCCATACTGCGGGGGCAGTCTGTATATGGGTAGTAATGGTATATACTCTCTCTCAGGAGTCCATACTGCGGGGGCAGTCTGTATAGGTAGTAATGGTATATATTCTCTCTCAGGAGTCCATACTGCGGGGGCAGTCTGTATATAGGTAGTAATGGTATATACTCTCTCTCAGGAGTCCATACTGCGGGGGCAGTCTGTATATAGGTAGTAATGGTATATATTCTCTCTCAGGAGTCCATACTGCGGTGGCAGTCTGTATATAGGTAGTAATGGTATATACTCTCTCAGGAGTCCATACTGCGGGGGACAGTCTGTATATAGATAGTAATGGTATATATTCTCTCTCAGGATCCCATACTGCGGGGGCAGTCTGTATATAGATAGTAATGGTATATATTCTCTCTCAGGAGTCCATACTGCGGGGGCAGTCTGTATATAGGTAGTAATGGTATATACTCTCTCAGGAGTCCCATACTGTGGGGGCAGTCTGTATATAGGTAGAAATGGTATATACTCTCTCTCAGGAGTCCATACTGCGGGGGCAGTCTGTATATAGATAGTAATGGTATATACTCTCTCTCAGGAGTCCATACTGCGGGGGGCAGTCTGTATATAGAAAGTAATGGTATATACTCTCTCTCTGGATCCCATACTGCGGGGGGCAGTCTGTATATAGGTAGTAATGGTATATACTCTCTCTCAGGAGTCCATACTGCGGGGGGCAGTCTGTATATAGATAGTAATGGTATATACTCTCTCTCAGGATCCCATACTGCGGGGGCAGTCTGTATATGGGTAGTAATGGTATATACTCTCTCTCAGGGATCCCATACTGCGGGGGACAGTCTGTATATGGGTAGTAATGGTATATACTCTCTCTCAGGAGTCCATACTGCGGGGGCAGTCTGTATAGGTAGTAATGGTATATATTCTCTCTCAGGAGTCCATACTGCGGGGGCAGTCTGTATATAGGTAGTAATGGTATATACTCTCTCTCAGGAGTCCATACTGCGGGGGCAGTCTGTATATAGGTAGTAATGGTATATACTCTCTCAGGAGTCCCATACTGCGGGGGCAGTCTGTATATAGGTAGAAATGGTATATATTCTCTCTCAGGATCCCATACTGCGGGGGCAGTCTGTATATAGATAGTAATGGTATATATTCTCTCTCAGGAGTCCATACTGCGGGGACAGTCTGTATATGGGTAGTAATGGTATATACTCTCTCTCAGGAGTCCATACTGCGGG
The DNA here is from genome assembly GCF_040206685.1 of Ascaphus truei. Taxonomy (NCBI): domain Eukaryota; kingdom Metazoa; phylum Chordata; class Amphibia; order Anura; family Ascaphidae; genus Ascaphus; species Ascaphus truei. The sequence continues at coordinate 14,993 of NW_027454702.1, forward strand.
GGCAGTCTGTATATAGATAGTAATGGTATATATTCTCTCTCAGGATCCCATACTGCGGGGGCAGTCTGTATATAGATAGTAATGGTATATATTCTCTCTCAGGAGTCCATACTGCGGGGGCAGTCTGTATATAGGTAGTAATGGTATATACTCTCTCAGGAGTCCCATACTGCGGGGGCAGTCTGTATATAGGTAGAAATGGTATATACTCTCTCTCAGGAGTCCATACTGCGGGGGGCAGTCTGTATATAGATAGTAATTGTATATACTCTCTCTCAGGATCCCATACTGCGGGGGCAGTCTGTATATGGGTAGTAATTGTATATACTCTCTCTCAGGGATCCCATACTGCGGGGGACAGTCTGTATATGGGTAGTAATGGTATATACTCTCTCTCAGGATCCCATACTGCGGGGGGCAGTCTGTATATAGGTAGTAATGGTATATACTCTCTCTCAGGAGTCCATACTGCGGGGGCAGTCTGTATATAGGTAGTAATGGTATATACTCTCTCAGGAGTCCATACTGCGGGGGACAGTCTGTATATAGATAGTAATGGTATATATTCTCTCTCAGGATCCCATACTGCGGGGGCAGTCTGTATATAGATAGTAATGGTATATATTCTCTCTCAGGATCCCATACTGCGGGGGGGGGCAGTCTGTATATAGATAGTAATGGTATATACTCTCTCTCAGGATCCCATACTGCGGGGGGCAGTCTGTATATAGGTAGTAATGGTATATATTCTCTCTCAGGATCCCATACTGCGGGGGGGCAGTCTGTATATAGATAGTAATGGTATATACTCTCTCTCAGGATCCCATACTGCGGGGGGGCAGTCTGTATATAGGTAGTAATGGTATATATTCTCTCTCAGGGATCCCATGCTGCGGGGGGCAGTCTGTATATAGGTAGTAATGGTATATATTCTCTCTCAGGATCCCATACTGCGGGTGGACAGTCTGTATATAGATAGTAATGGTATATATTCTCTCTCAGGAGTCCATATTGCGAGGGCAGTCTGTATATAGGTAGTAATGGTATATATTCTCTCTCAGGATCCCATACTGCGGGGGCAGTCTGTATATAGATAGTAATGGTATATACTCTCTCTCAGGAGTCCATACTGCGGGGGGGGGCAGTCTGTATATAGGTAGTAATGGTATATACTCTCAGGGTCCCATACTGCGGATGGACAGTCTGTATATAGATAGTAATGGTATATATTCTCTCTCAGGGTCCCATACTGCGGGGGGCAGTCTGTATATAGGTAGTAATGGTATATATTCTCTCTCAGGGATCCCATGCTGCGGGGGGCAGTCTGTATATAGGTAGTAATGGTATATACTCTCTCTCAGGATCCCATACTGCGGGGGCAGTCTGTATATAGGTAGTAATGGTATATATTCTCTCTCAGGAGTCCATACTGCGGGGGGCAGTCTGTATATAGATAGTAATGGTATATACTCTCTCAGGAGTCCCATACTGCGGGGGCAGTCTGTATATAGGTAGTAATGGTATATACTCTCTCTCAGGGATCCCATGCTGCGGGGGGCAGTCTGTATATAGGTAGTAATCGTATATACTCTCTCTCAGGAGTCCATACTGCGGGGGGCAGTCTGTATATAGATAGTAATGGTATATACTCTCTCTCAGGATCCCATACTGCGGGGGCAGTCTGTATATGGGTAGTAATGGTATATACTCTCTCTCAGGGATCCCATACTGCGGGGGACAGTCTGTATATGGGTAGTAATTGTATACTGTATACTCTCTCTCAGGAGTCCATACTGCGGGGGCAGTCTGTATATGGGTAGTAATGGTATATACTCTCTCTCAGGAGTCCATACTGCGGGGGCAGTCTGTATATAGGTAGTAATGGTATATATTCTCTCTCAGGAGTCCATACTGCGGGGGCAGTCTGTATATAGATAGTAATGGTATATATTCTCTCTCAGGAGGTCATACTGTGGGGGCAGTCTGTATATAGGTAGTAATGGTATATATTCTCTCTCAGGATCCCATACTGCGGGGGCAGTCTGTATATAGATAGTAATGGTATATACTCTCTCTCAGGAGTCCATACTGCGGGGGGGGGGGGGCAGTCTGTATATAGGTAGTAATGGTATATACTCTCAGGGTCCCATACTGCGGATGGACAGTCTGTATATAGATAGTAATGGTATATATTCTCTCTCAGGGTCCCATACTGCGGGGTGCAGTCTGTATATAGGTAGTAATGGTATATATTCTCTCTCAGGGATCCCATGCTGCGGGGGGCAGTCTGTATATAGGTAGTAATGGTATATACTCTCTCTCAGGATCCCATACTGCGGGGGCAGTCTGTATATAGGTAGTAATGGTATATATTCTCTCTCAGGAGTCCATACTGCGGGGGGCAGTCTGTATATAGATAGTAATGGTATATACTCTCTCAGGAGTCCCATACTGCGGGGGCAGTCTGTATATAGGTAGTAATGGTATATACTCTCTCTCAGGGATCCCATGCTGCGGGGGGCAGTCTGTATATAGGTAGTAATGGTATATACTCTCTCTCAGGAGTCCATACTGCGGGGGGCAGTCTGTATATAGATAGTAATGGTATATACTCTCTCTCAGGATCCCATACTGCGGGGGCAGTCTGTATATGGGTAATAATGGTATATACTCTCTCTCAGGGATCCCATACTGCGGGGGACAGTCTGTATATGGGTAGTAATTGTATACTGTATACTCTCTCTCAGGAGTCCATACTGCGGGGGCAGTCTGTATATGGGTAGTAATGGTATATACTCTCTCTCAGGAGTCCATACTGCGGGGGCAGTCTGTATATAGGTAGTAATGGTATATATTCTCTCTCAGGAGTCCATACTGCGGGGGCAGTCTGTATATAGATAGTAATGGTATATATTCTCTCTCAGGAGTCCATACTGTGGGGGCAGTCTGTATATAGATAGTAATGGTATATATTCTCTCTCAGGAGTCCATACTGCGGGGGCAGTCTGTATATAGGTAGTAATGGTATATACTCTCTCTCAGGGTCCCATACTGCGGGGGCAGTCTGTATATAGATAGTAATGGTATATATTCTCTCTCAGGATCCCATACTGCGGGGGGGGGGAGTCTGTATATAGATAGTAGTGGTATATACTCTCTCTCAGGATCCCATTCTGCGGGGGGCAGTCTGTATATAGGTAGTAATGGTATATATTCTCTCTCAGGATCCCATACTGCGGGGGGGGGGGGCAGTCTGTATATAGATAGTAATGGTATATACTCTCTCTCAGGATCCCATACTGCGGGGACAGTCTGTATATGGGTAGTAATGGTATATACTCTCTCTCAGGGTCCCATACTGCGGGGGACAGTCTGTATATAGGTAGTAATGGTATATATTCTCTCTCAGGATCCCATACTGCGGGGGACAGTCTGTATATGGATAGTAATGGTATATACTCTCTCTCAGGAGTCTATACTGCGGGGGTAGTCTGTATATGGGTAGTAATGGTATATACTCTCTCTCTGGAGTCCATACTGCGAGAGCAGTCTGTATATAGGTAGTTATGGTATATACTCTCTCTCAGGGTCCCATACTGCGGGGGCAGTCTGTATATAGATAGTAATGGTATATACTCTCTCTCAGGATCCCATACTGCGGGGGGGCAGTCTGTATATAGATAGTAATGGTATATACTCTCTCTCAGGGTCCCATACTGCGGGGGCAGTCTGTATATAGGTAGTAATGGTATATACTCTCAGGATCCCATACTGCGGGGGCAGTCTGTATATAGATAGTAATGGTATATACTCTCTCTCAGGAGTCCATACTGCGGGGGCAGTCTGTATATAGGTAGTAATGGTATATATTCTCTCTCAGGATCCCATACTGCGGGGGACAGTCTGTATATGGATAGTAATGGTATATACTCTCTCTCAGGAGTCCATACTGCGGGGGCAGTCTGTATATGGGTAGTTATGGTATATATTCTCTCTCAGGATCCCATACTGCGGGGGACAGTCTGTATATAGATAGTAATGGTATATATTCTCTCTCAGGATCCCATACTGCGGGGGACAGTCTGTATATAGATAGTAATGGTATATATTCTCTCTCAGGATCCCATACTGCAGGGGCAGTCTGTATATGGGTAGTAATGGTATATACTCTCTCTCAGGAGTCCATACTGCGGGGACAGTCTGTATATAGGTAGTAATGGTATATACTCTCTCTCAGGATCCCATACTGCGGGGGGCAGTCTGTATATAGATAGTAATGGTATATACTCTCTCTCAGGAGTCCATACTGCGGGGGCAGTCTGTATATGGGTAGTAATGGTATATACTCTCTCTCAGGAGTCCATACTGCGGGGGCAGTCTGTATATAGGTAGTAATGGTATATATTCTCTCTCAGGATCCCATACTGCGGGGGCAGTCTGTATATAGATAGTAATGGTATATACTCTCTCTCAGGAGTCCATACTGCAGGGTCAATCTGTATATAGATAGTAATGGTATATACTCTCTCTCAGGAGTCCATACTGCGGGGGGCAATCTGTATATAGGTAGTAATGGTATATACTCTCTCTCAGGATCCCATACTGCGGGGGGCAGTGTGTATATAGGTAGTAATGGTATGTACTCTCTCTCAGGAGTCCATACTGCGGGGGCAGTCTGTATACAGTATAGATAGTAATGGTATATACTCTCTCTCAGGAGTCCATACTGCGGGGGCAGTCTGTATATGGGTAGTAATGGTATATACTCTCTCTCAGGAGTCCATACTACGGGGGCAGTCTGTATATGGGTAGTAATGGTATATACTCTCTCTCAGGATTCCATACTGCGGGGGGCAGTCTGTATATAGGTAGTAATGGTATATACTCTCTCTCAGGATCCCATACTGCGGGGGGCAGTGTGTATATAGGTAGTAATGGTATGTACTCTCTCTCAGGAGTCCATACTGCGGGGGCAGTCTGTATATAGATAGTAATGGTATATACTCTCTCTCAGGAGTCCATACTGCGGGGGCAGTCTGTATATGGGTAGTAATGGTATATACTCTCTCTCAGGAGTCCATACTGCGGGGGCAGTCTGTATATGGGTAGTAATGGTATATACTCTCTCTCAGGATACCATACTGCGGGGGGCAGTCTGTATATAGATAGTAATGGTATATACTCTCTCTCAGGAGTCCATACTGCGGGGTCAGTCTGTATATAGATAGTAATGGTATATACTCTCTCTCAGGAGTCCATACTGCGGGGGGCAATCTGTATATATGTAGTAATGGTATATACTCTCTCTCAGGAGTCCATATTGCGGGGGCAGTCTTTATATGGGTAGTAATGGTATATACTCTCTCTCAGGAGTCCATACTGCGGGGGGACAGTCTGTATATGGGTAGTAATGGTATATACTCTCTCTCAGGATCCCATACTGCGGGGGGCAGTCTGTATATAGATAGTAATGGTATATACTCTCTCTCAGGAGTCCATACTGCGGGGGGCAGTCTGTATATAGATAGTAATGGTATATACTCTCTCTCAGGATCCCATACTGCGGGGGGCAGTCTGTATATAGGTAGTAATGGAATATACTCTCTCTCAGGAGTCCATACTGCGGGGTTAGTCTGTATATAGATAGTAATGGTATATACTCTCTCTCAGGAGTCCATACTGCGGGGGGCAGTCTGTATATAGGTAGTAATGGTATATACTCTCTCTCAGGATCTCATACTGCGGGGGGGCAGTCTGTATATAGGTAGTAATGGTATGTACTCTCTCTCAGGAGTCCATACTGCGGGGGCAGTCTGTATATAGATAGTAATGGTATATACTCTCTCTCAGGAGTCCATACTGCGGGGGCAGTCTGTATATAGGTAGTAATGGTATATATTCTCTCTCAGGAGTCCATACTGCGGGGGGGGGCAGTCTGTATATAGGTAGTAATGGTATGTACTCTCTCTCAGGAGTCCATACTGCGGGGGCAGTCTGTATATAGGTAGTAATGGTATATATTCTCTCTCAGGAGTCCATACTGCGTGGGGCAGTCTGTATATAGATAGTAATGGTATATACTCTCTCTCAGGATCCCATACTGCGGGGGGCAGTCTGTATATAGGTAGCAATGGTATATACTCTCTCTCAGGAGTCCATACTGCGGGGTTAGTCTGTATATAGATAGTAATGGTATATACTCTCTCTCAGGAGTCCATACAGCGGGGGGCAGTCTGTATATAGGTAGTAATGGTATATATTCTCTCTCAGGAGTCCATACTGCGGGGGCAGTCTGTATATAGGTAGTAATGGTATATACTCTCTCTCAGGAGTCCATACTGCGGGGGCAGTCTGTATATGGGTAGTAATGGTATATACTCTCTCTCAGGAGTCCATACTGCGGGGGCAGTCTGTATATAGGTAGTAATGGTATATACTCTCTCTCAGGAATCCATACTGCGGGGGCGGTTTGCTCCGTCCGGTCAGATTGACGGTTTCACGGCAGAGATCGGCGCCAGCGGCTCATACTGCCCCCAGCACGTCACTCTCCCTGTCGAGGTCACTTACTTCCACATCTCCGAGCACAGCGTCCCCTCGCCCTTCCTGGTAAGACGCGTGTTCATGTATGTGCGTGTGGAGGCGTCCCATCGCGCCGCCCCGCCTCCCATCGCCCCGCCTCCCATCGCCCCGCCTCCCATCGCCCGGCCTCCCATCGCCCGGCCTCCCATCGCCCGGCCTCCCATCGCCCGGCCTCCCATCGCGCCGCCCGCCTCCCATCGCGCCGCCTCCCATCGCGCCGCCCCGCCTCCCATCGCGCCGCCTCGCCTCCCATCGCCCCGCCTCCCATCGCCCCGCCTCCCATCGCGCCGCCCCGCCTCACATCGCCCCGCCCCGCCTCCCATCGCCCCGCCTCCCATCGCCCCGCCTCCCATTGCCCCGCCTCCCATCATCCCGCCCCGCCTCCCATCGCCCCACCCCGCCTCCCATCGCCCCACCCCGCCTCTCATCGCCCTGCCTCCCATCGCCCCGCCTTCCATCGCCCCGCCCCGCCTCCCATCGCCCCGCCTCCCATCGCCCCGCCTTCCATCGCCCCGCCTTCCATCGCCCCGCCCCGCCTCCCATCGCGCCTCCCCCGCCTCCCATCGCCCCGCCTCCCATCGCCCCGCCTCCCATCGCCCCGCCTCCCATCGCCCCGCCTCCCATCGCCCCGCCTCCCATCGCCCACCCCGCCTCCCATCGCGCCGCCTCCCATCGCCCCGCCTCCCATCGTCCCGCCCCGCCTCCCATCGCCCCGCCTCCCATCGCCCCGCCTCCCATCGCCCCGCCTCCCATCGCCCCGCCTCCCATCGTCCCGCCCCGCCTCCCATCGCCCCGCCTTCCCCGCCTCCAATAGCCCCGCCTCCCATCGTGCCTCCCCGCCTCCCATCGCCCCACCTCCCATCGCCCCACCTCCCATCGCCCCGCCCCGCCTCCCATCGCCCCGACCCGCCTCCCATCGCCCCGACCCGCCTCCCATCGTGCCTCCCCCGCCTCCCATCGCCCCGCCTCCCATTGCGCCTCCCATCGCCCCGCCTCCCATCGCCCCGCCTCCAATCGCCCCGCCTCCCATCGCCCCGCCTCCCATCGCCCCGCCTCCCATCGCCCCGCCTCCCATTGCCCCGCCTCCCATTGCCCCGCCTCCCATCATCCCGCCCCGCCTCCCATCGCCCCACCCCGCCTCCCATCGCCCCACCCCGCCTCTCATCGCCCTGCCTCCCATCGCCCCGCCTTCCATCGCCCCACCCCGCCTCTCATCGCCCTGCCTCCCACCGCCCCGCCTTCCATCGCCCCGCCTCCCATCGCCCCGCCTCCCATCGCCCCGCCTCCCATCGCCCCGCCTCCCATCGCGCCTCCCATCGCCCCGCCTCCCATCGCCACGCCTCCCATCGCCCCGCCTCCCATCGCGCCTCCCCCGCCTCCCATCGCCCCGCCTCCCATCGCCCCGCCCGCCTCCCATCGCGCCGCCTCCCATCGCCCCGCCTCCCATCGTCCCGCCCCGCCTCCCATCGTCCCGCCCCGCCTCCCATTGCCCCGCCTCCCATCACCCCGCCTCCCATCGCGCCGCCTCCCATCGTCCCGCCCCGCCTACCATTGCCCCGCCTCCCATCATCCCGCCCCGCCTCCCATCGCCCCACCCCGCCTCCCATCGCCCCGCCTCCCATCGCCCCGCTCTGCCTCCCATCGCGCCTCCCCGCCTCCCATCGCTCCGCCTCCCATCGCCCCGCCCCGCCTCCCATCGCCCCGCCCCGCCTCCCATCGCCCCGCCCCGTCTCCCATCGCCCCGCCTCCCATCGCCCCGCCTCCCATCGCCCCGCCTCCCCCGCCTCCTATCGCCCCGCCTCCCATCGCCCCGCCTCTCATCGCCCCGCCTCACATCGCCCCGCCTCCCATCGCCCCGCCTCCCATCGCGTCGCCTCACATCGCCCCACCCCGCCTCCCATCGCCCCGCCTCACATCGCCCCGCCTCCCATCGCGCCTCCTCCGCCTCCCATCGCCCCGCCTCCCATCGCCCCGCCTCACATCGCGCCTCCTCCGCCTCACATCGCCCCGCCTCACATCGCCCCGCCTCCCATCGCGTCGCCTCACATCGCCCCACCCCGCCTCCCATCGCCCCGCCTCCCATCGCGCCTCCTCCGCCTCCCATCGCCCCGCCTCCCATCGCCCCACCTCCCATCGCCCCGCCTCCCATCGCGCCTCCTCCGCCTCCCATCGCCCCGCCTCCCATCGCCCCGCCTCCCATCGCCCCACCCCGCCTCCCATCGCCCCGCCTCCCATCGCCCCGCCTCCCATCGCCCCGCCTCACATCGCCTCGCCTCCCATCGCCACGCCTCCCATCGCCCCGCCTCCCATCGCGCCTCCCCCGCCTCCCATCGCCCCGCCTCCCATCGCCCCGCCCGCCTCCCATCGCCCCGCCTCACATCGCCCCGCCTCCCATCGCCCCGCCTCCCATCGCCCCGCCTCCCATCGCCCCGCCTCACATCGCCCCGCCTCACATCGCCCCGCCTCACATCGCCCCGCCTCCCATCGCCCCGCCTCCCCCGCCTCCCATCGCCCCGCCTCACATCGCCCCGCCTCCCATCGCCCCGCCTCCCCCGCCTCCCATCGCCCCGCCTCCCATCGCCCCGCCTCCCATCGCCCCGCCTCCCCCGCCTCCCATCGCCCCGCCTCCCATCGCCCCGCCTCCCCCGCCTCCCATCGCCCCGCCTCCCATCGCGCCTCCCATCGCCCCGCCTCCCATCGCCCCGCCTCCCATCGCGCCTCCCCCGCCTCCCATCGCCCCGCCTCCCATCGCCCCGCCTCCCATCACCCCGCCCCGCCTCCCATCGCCCCGCGTCCTACGTTGCTATCCCTCTCCTTTAGTTGCAGGGCTGATTGCCGCCCCTCAGTCGCTGGGAAACCTCTCAGAAACCCCCCGTAACGCGGCTGTAAATCCCGGTAACTGGGAGATCACCGCGGCGTTCGGACGCCGCGCGCTGCGGCTATCGCTTCTTAGTGTGCTCGGTGTTAACGTGCCAGCTCCCGGTGATTTTCCCCTCCCCATTCCTCGGGCACTGACCATCAGATTGCAAGCTCTTGTGACCAATGACTATGGCCAGTACAATTCTGCGCCCCCTGGTCTGCACCATATCGGCGTGTGTGTGGCATACACTGGGTAATACGGTTGTAAGAGCCGTGTTACATGGCTAAGTGCTTTCTCTTTCCTGGAAGCCCAGCCCCCGTCGCGTGATGCCGGTGGGGTTTCCCGTGTTTATCCTGTGTCTTTTCTCCCCGCAGGGAGTGATCGATCTGGAAGGTGCGGGGAAGAAGGGGTACAGCGTTCCCAGCACGGGCACCATACAAGTGGTAGGTCCTGACGGGAACTCCCGGGGGTAGTGTGGGTACCGGGGGTCTTCCAGACCTGAACCACGCCCTTCCCAGCTCTGGGGACCCCCCGTCGTCCGGTTCCCCGGATACACACCAGCGAAGTTACCAGGATTACTTCCTGGTTTTTAAAGGGGATTTAAATGGCCGTCCAATGAGAAGCCACAGCCGATGATGTGGCAGCTTCCTATTGGCCTACGATTTTGCAGCCATTTTGTTACCCCTGAGTGAGATTTAAACTTCACGGATAAGTTACCCGGGAACCGAGGGGTACCCGGAGGTGGAAATAGTGGGGGTCTGACTCGGGGAGGGGGGAAGGACCCCTAATTCTCACCCTGTCATAATAATAATACGGGGGCTAAAAATAGAGTAGGGGGAACTGCTCCTTTAAGGCTCTGGTCTTTGTTGTGGGTTAAGCCAGTTTAAGACACATTGCCATTTGTGTGTGGCGTTTTTTACCTGCACTTTCCGCAAATAGATTGTAAGCTCCTTGGGGGGATAAAAGGTTAACCCCTTCACTGCCAGAGGGGGTTCCATGCGTTCGCCCGATACTCCGCCTGGAGCTGTGCGGGGAAATGTTACTTTAAGATGTGCGCAAACCGTGCGCGTTGTGCTTCACAAATGGCGTTTGTGTTTCCACTTTAACTTCAGGCCGCCAAAATCCAGCAGCAAATCACATTTACATCCAGACATTTCCTATGTGTTTCATAATAAACACACCGTTCCTCTCCCCTCTCCCCTCCCCTCTCCCCCTATTCTTTCTCCCCATCTGTTTCTTGCCTCCCTCAGCCCCCCTCCTCGCTCAGCCCCCCTCCTCCCTCAGCCCCCTCCTCCCTCAGCCCCCCTCCTCCTCCTCACATGCCCCCTCCTCCCCCTACATACCCCCTCACATACCCCTTCCTCCCCCTCACATACCCCCTCCTCTTCCTCACATCCCCCTCCTCCTCACATCCCCCCCCTCACATCCCCTCCTCCACCCAGCCCCTCCTCCTCACAGCCCCCCCTCCTTCTCACAGCCCCCCCTCCTCCTCACAGCCCCCCTCATCCTCCTCACATCCCCCCTCCTCCTCCTCACATCCCCCCTCCTCCTCCTCACATCCCCCCCCTCCTCACAGCCCTTCTCCTCCTCCTCACAGCCCCCCCTCCTCCTCACAGCCCCCCTTCCTCCTCACAGCCCCCCCTCCTCCTCACAGCCCCCCTTCCTCCTCACAGCCCCCCTCCTCCTCACAGCCCCCGCTCCTCCTCACAGCCCCCCCCTCCTCACAGCCCTCCTCCTCCTCCTCACAGCCCCCCTCCTCCTCACAGCCCCCCTTCCTCCTCACAGCCCCCCTCCTCCTCACATCCCCCCTCATCCTCACAGCCCCCTCCTCCTCCTCACAGCCCCCCTCCTCCTCACAGCCCCCCTCCTCACAGCCCCCCTCCTCCTCACAGCCCCCCTCCTCCTCACAGCCCCCCTCCTCCTCACAGCCCCCCTCCTCCTCACAGCCCCCCTCCTCCTCACAGCCCCCCTCCTCCTCACAGCCCCCCCTCCTCCTCACAGCCCTCCTCCTCCTCACAGCCCTCCTCCTCACAGACCCCCTCCTCCTCACAGCCCCCCCTCCTCCCCACAGCCCCCCTCCTCCTCACAGCCCCACTCCTCCTCCTCACAGCCCCACTCCTCCTCACAGCCCCCCTCCTCCTCACAGCCCCCCTCCTCCTCCTCACATCCCCCCTCCTCCTCACATCCCCCCTCCTCCTCACAGCCCCCCCTCCTCCTCCTCACAGCCCCCCCCTCCTCCTCACAGCCCCCCCCTCCTCCTCACAGCCCCCCCATCTCCTCACAGCCCCCCCTCCTCCTCACAGCCCTCCTCCTCCTCACAGCCCCCCTCCTCCTCCTCCTCACAGCCCCTCCTCCTCACAGCCCCCTCCTCCTCCTCACAGCCCCCCTCCTCCTCACAGCCCCCCTCCTCACAGCCCTCCTCCTCCTCACAGCCCCCCCCCCTCCTCACAGCCCCCCCCTCCTCACAGCCCCCCTCCTCCTCACAGCCCCCCTCCTCCTCCTCACAGCCCCCCTGCTCCTCCTCGCAGCCCCCCTCCTCCTCACAGCCCCCCTCCTCCTCACAGCCCCCCTCTTCCCTCCTCACAGCCCTCCTCCTCCTCACAGCCCCCCTCCTCCTCACAGCCCCCCTCCTCCTCCTCACAGCCCCGCTCCTCCTCACAGCCCCCCCTCCTCCTCACAGCCCCTCCTCCTCCTCACAGCCCCTCCTCCTCCTCACAGCCCTCCTCCTCCTCACAGCCCCCCCTCCTCCTCCTCAGAGCCCCCCCTCCTCCTCACAGCCCCCCTCCTCCTCCTCACAGCCCCCCTCCTCCTCCTCACAGCCCCCCTCCTCCTCCTCACAGCCCCCCTCCTCCTCACATCCCCCTTCCTCTGGTCTGCAACCCTATCTTTCCCCATTATCACCCAGCACACAGCGCTTCCACTGCAGCAAGGGATTCTGGGAAATGACATGCAAATGAGCACACAGCGCTGTGTGCTGGGTGATAATGGGGAAAGATAGGGTTGCAGACCTGTCTAAGACATGCAAATGAACATACAGTAATATTTACAGCTGCTTTATGCTTTACTGTGGAGGGTTTTTGTCACTTTTTTTACTCACCATAACCTTAATAATTGTGGTGAATACCTAGTCTAGTCTCAAACCAGCTTAGCCATTACAACCAACCTCACACTGATGATACCCATCAAGGTTGAAACATGTCTGTGAGTGGGTTTACTGGCTTTGCATCTCATCCCAGCCTCTGTTTAAAAGCTGTGTTTAAAACAGCATGCAATGGCTTGAGGATTGGCTTGTGTAATATGAGCTTGAGACAAAAGGTGGCACTGTGTGCTCATTTGCATGTCATTTCCCAGAATCCCTTGCTGCAGTGGAAGCGCTGTGTGCTGGGTGATAATGGGGAAAGATAGGGTTGCAGACCTGCCTAAGACATGCAAATGAACATACAGTAATATTTACAGTTACTATATATATGTATGTATATATATATATATATATATATATGTATGTGTGTGTCTCTGTATGTGTGTGTCTCTGTATGTGTGTGTAACGGGTATTCCACCCCACCCAATCGCATATATAGTGTGGGTGCGTAGAACATACGGTGTTACCGGTGTGGTGCGTATACCTGCAGGCTCACAGGAGGTCTGAGCCTCCGCTAGTGAGAGCCTGGGGTGAATCCTCTGGAACGTTTCTTGTTTAAGCGCCTCCACCTATGTAGGATTCTATGGAAATGTAGAATGACCCTAACATAGGAACCCACTCAGAAACCAGATACACCAGTATTATGGATAACAGATTTACTGAATGAATAAACGATAACAATACATCACAATTGTACTCATAACATCCCCACCATATAACATCCCCACACGGTGCCCACAGCCCAACCCCCTTTGTCCCGTGGTCAGCGCTGCCACTATGTGTTAACAGAATGTTATGATCTTTGTTGGTGCACGTATAGAGTACCTGCCGAGTGCTCCTGCACTCGGACCTGCAAGGACTTCACAAAGGATCAGTCGTAGGATGGCGTCATCTGATCCCCAACCGGTCTCCTTGCACGCGGACCGCCAGGGACGATCCCAACCTGGGAACAGTCTCTGAGGACCCCCACTTGGATCCGAACCTCTTAGCAGGAACCGCAGCGTCCGCTGAGTCCCTATCTAATCTACCCTACTGTGACAGGATCCCTAACATAGGGCCTGTCCCTACAGCACTAAGTGACACGCGCTATACTATAGGCCGTCCCTACAGCACAGCAACCTGTAATGGCTTTGGGGGAAACTCCTAGGGGCCTACAGGGGTTAATAACCTGCCCCACCCCCTTAACTCTTCCCAGTGCCTGCAGCAACAAGCTGAGACCCACTGGATGCTCGCAGTCAAAGTGCTGAGCAACAAGGTGCCTATCTTGGGCGTCTACCTACTGTTGGCTAGCGTAGTGCAGATCCTCTCCAGAATTCCTGACCTCGTTAACAGAATATCCCTTCAGGCATCCTACCCCTAGCGCTACCTCAAGGTGACTAGAACCGCTATAGCCCCTCTCCAGACCCACTAACTTAATGGGGAGTTGGGGCCTACCTGGGGTGTGGGTACTTATGTGGATGTAGGAGCTGCACTCACTCCCCGCACCCTTGCTTCCCTCACAGCTCCCGGACTCCAACTAACTGCATAGCTGCAGCCCAAACAATGTATCTCTTCTCCTCTGCCAAGTCATCCTCAGCCCTATTGGCTCCCTGGCATCACGTGGTGCGTGCAGAGGCTCATGGGACTCGTAGTCCCTGCTCAGAGCCTTCCCTGGTAGCCTTCCCATGCGCAGGCTATCTGGGGCTGCCTCACTGTTTTCCCTACACTCGCGCGACTCTCTGCGCATGCGCGATCTGTTTGGAGTCTCCCCGGCGCCTGACTATCACTGCGCATGTGCGAGCTATTGCAAAATGGCGGCGCCCTCGCCGCCCGGCTCCGGGAGCGCCGGGAGCCCTGTGACGCGCATGCGGCCTTGGCAACCGGCCGCACGCGTCCCCGGCAACCCCCGAGCCGGGACCTGACCGCCCTCACCTGCGCGATTGGCTTGCGGGGCCGCCTTGGGACTCGGCGGTACCCGCGGTCGCGCTCGAGGGGAGGGGGGTGCTGACAGCCAGAGGAGACCTGGCTACATATGTATGTATGTATGTCCTGGAACAGGACTGTTCTTTTTCTGTTTCCATTTGCTGCTCTGACTGCCAGCCTCATCTATTTTGGTTGTTAGCTTTCCCTGTATCTGTAACTCCCAGTGCATGTGGAAACTGTTACATTTCCTCCTCCAGACTGCCAATAGTTGGTTGCCCTGACAACTTCTTTAGTCCTCCTAGCTGAGATGGTTTGTCCCAACTCCCCTGTCTGTGTTCACAGTTGGCACAGTCCAGTCACGTTTCCTGTGTGACAGGAATCACATACTTCCTTTCCACCCATGCAGGCTGAGTGAGTACACCTATCTCACCTACCCCTTTGCAAGCCATCCGTTTTTGACCTTCCCTTAATACAGAAGCACCTTCACAGAGAAGCCCTCTCTCACCACTCATAACACCTACAAGCAGCCTTTATTTTGCTGTGACTTACTCAATAAAGTTAAGAATATACTAAAGGACTTGTGGTGCTTTCAAAGAGGGATGAGTTTAGCTATCTGGCTATACTTATATCCTGCATATAACCCTGTGGGTTCAGAAGTGTGTGTGTGTGTGTGTGTGTGTGTGTGTGTGTGTGTGTGTGTGTGTGTGTGTGTCTCTATTTCTGTCTCTGTGCCTGTGTGTCAGTGTGTGCTTCTGCCTCTCCCTCCTCCTCCTAACCTCTCTCTCCCCTCCTCCTCCTGACCTCTCGTCCCCAGACCTTATTTAACCCTAACAAGACCGTGGTGAAGATGTTCCTCGTCACCTATGACTTTAAGGACATGCCCCCGAACCACGTGACCTTCCTGCGTCACCGCATCTTCCTGACGCCCGTGCCGGAGGAGCAGCAGCAGCAGCAGGAGGAGGAGGGAGAGCAGGCACAGAGCAGCACGGGGCCCCAAGTCACCATTGCCAAGAGGATCCTGTGCTACCTTATGCACCTGAGGTGAGGCACAGGCTGGGGGGACCGCCGGAAGTGGCACTCTGTGACCCCCGCTCACACCGCGACCGCTCTTTATAGCGCTCTCACCTCTCGCTCCTCTCCCTCAGGTTTCAAAGGTCAAAGTCCGGGAAGATTTACCTCCACAACGACATTCGGCTGCTCTTCTCCCGCAAATCCATCGAGGTGGACACGGGGATCCCCTACGAGCTGAAGTCCTTCACCGAGACCCCCAGGAACCCTAAATACTCCCCGCGGGTTTGAGGGGAGCACAGGAGCAGTGTGTATAATATACAAGAGGGGGCATTAGACTAATAGACAGCCCCCCACTGCAGACTCCACCCCCAGTCTGCAGACTCCGCATACCCTATTTATTACCTACGCCCCCTGCTTATCCCCCGCCTCGGAGCATCGAAGCAGTCCAAACTCCTAAGACCTCTGGTGTAACTTCCCCCCCCCCCCCCCGCCCGAATACTCACAAATGGGGCATCTCCTAGAACCACCCAGGGATGGAAAGAGGTTGTCCTGACCTTTCACCTTTGCCGAAGTGACCCCTGAAATCTGTCATTGTAACCTTTTCAGCACCCAAGGGTTTTCTCCGGCTGTTTCTCTCCAATATCCTGTGCGTTGTTGAGACTTCGCGTGTGCTGTCGTCGCTGAGAAGTACCAGAGAGACTGCGGCGTACAGAGATTCCCAAATCTGCGCACTGGGGTCATAACTCGTACGATAAAATGTCCTTTATGCCCCCAGACCGCCCGCCTCCAACCCTTGGCTCACTAGAGGTTTTTGCGGCCCCAGGAGAAAGCAGAGGCATTAGCGGGGAATCTCAACACCCTGCAGCCTCTCTGTGACTTTACAGCTGTGTAAATGGAAGTCACTAATGCGTCCGTGCTGGGAGGGAGGGAAGGATGGGAAAGATGGGATTGGGATGGATGGATTTCACGGCCATTTTCCCATTTACTTTCTTCTGCAAAACCCGGTCATTACACCCCTGCCATTGCCCTACACGGCAATGCTGACCACTCCTGCAGTCTGGGGCCTCATGGTCCAATCCTGTTTTTTTTGTGGGGTTTTTTTTTTTTTTACCGGTTGAAAGTTCTTCCCTGGATCTTTTCCAAGTCTGGAAATCTCCCTGCCTGGGAGAAGACAACATGGCGGAGAGGATCAGGTGAAGCTTGTGTGCCAGTCCGATGATGGCTGTCACTGCCCTCACTTTGCACTGAGAAGTCAAACACCCACATGGCGCCGCTCTCTGAAAAGTCTCCTTGGCTGTTGAGATCTCTGCAGTAAACAGTGAAGATGAAACTGCAAAGGATTCTGGGAGAGAGAATGGCAACCGCAGTCCCCCTGATACAGCGGCCAACCCTTGAAACCAATGTTTATAAATCAGTAGACTAGTTCAGGAGTGTTAAGTTGGAGCCTGGCTCTCATACGATGTGAATTTGGGTCGGATTGCACCTGTATTTCCCACACAAAGGTCTATATTTCATGTTGACTTTTAGATCATTATTACAGATATATTTGAATTATTTGAATCTTTTGAAATAGGTATGGTTAACCCTTTATTTCAGTTGGACGCCTGACCCCGTCATGTCAATAAATGAAAACTAAGTGAATCTGGGTTTTTTTCAACCAGGCCCCTGTGTGACACAGGAGTACCCGAGACAAACCTGGAAGCTCCCCCTCCGCAAAACAAATTATAATGGGAATTTGGTGTATGAAAAGTGTTCTGTCCCAGGCTCACTGTGGCAAGTGAGTAGAGTCAGGCAGCTCACTTAAAAATAGGTTGGACATCTTTTTAGATGGGAAAGGTATACAGGGATATACCAAATAAGTATACATGGGAAGGATGTTGATCCAGGGATTAATCCGACTGCCAATTCTTGGAGTCAGGAAGGAATTAATTTTTCCCCTTAATGGGGTTTTTTGTTTGCCTTCCTCTGGATCAATAAGTAAGTATAGATATAGAATAAAGTATCTGTTGTCTAAATTTAGCATAGGTTGAACTTGATGGACGTACGTCTTTTTTCAACCTCATCTACTATGTAACTATGTAACTTCAATCCCATATACTAAGCCAGGGGAAGCTTCTTAATTGCTGAAGTGTTTATTGGACACAACAATACAAATAAAAAGGGGAAAAGATACTGAGGGAAACATTGTGGCAATGGAGGGGAAAGGGGAACTAGAGTGGCAAATGAGGCAATGCAAGGTATAGGGGAATAGCTTTGGTATCAGGGATAGGTAAATTACAATTACTTTACTAGAGGAGATAAGTGAGGTGACTGCTCAAGATGGCTGCTGGCTGAAAAAGAGCATGCCAGCCTGGACAAGCAGGAAATAGTCAGGCTGTGCTAACTAGCAGGGGGAGGAAGGGGCAGCCCAGCTTACTGGGAGGGGGGGGGGGGGGTAGGCTGAGAAGCCAATGGAAATAGATACATTGTGACAACATGACAGTGAGGAGTGATGGCTGCCTCAGAACTGGGAAATATAGACAAAAAGGTTATCTCTGAATGGGTTGTTTGCTTCTATACTTCCTAATCTCGGGGAAGCTCTTCCTCACTTCCCTAGCGGAAGCAGAGGTATTGATCCACACTCGCTCCTCCCTCATAGGGAAGAGCACATGGGAAGGCCCCAATCTCGGGCTCCCAGTCTTGTGACCTGCCTTCCTTGGAGGGGAGGAATAACGTACTAACTTTAGGGCGGTCCTGCCCTTAAGTACAGCCAGAAGGCGGGCATCACGTTGTCCCAGCTACAACAGGATGTACCACCCCCTGCCGTCACTCAAGTGCAGTACCAAAGGTGAGGGGGGAAACCCCATACCAACTACTGGCAAGCCTGTGAATACCAGGGTCTCCTGCCAGCCCATTGGGTAGAATAGTAGCCAGGGGGTACCCTGTTAATATAAATATATATATATATATATAATTGCAGCAACCAGCACTCACATTTCACAAGGTATCCAGATGCTAGTCCCATAGAAAATCAAATAAATGAGATATTACCAGATGGAGGTCCTTTGCCCTGAGGAAGGTGTCTCTCTGCAGACCGAAACGTTGGCTGAGGTGCCTGTATGTTTCTACAATACATACTACTTTGAATATACCCCTGGTGTGCTGTCTCTTTGTTACTGGACCTCATCTGGTAATATCTCATTTATATATATATATATATTATTTTTTGTATCAAAAGGAGAGCTACGGAGCGTGGCCAAATGTATACAACAAGAGACAAAGAAACCCAATGCTACATCCAATGTGACAAAATACATCGTTAAATATTTAAATGTTAGTATTCTCATGAGTAAGGGTCATTTAGTTATAACGCTTTGGCCGAAGGGTTTTAAGTCTGCAGACTGGCCGTGACGTGGCTGCAGGCTTATAATGCTTTGGCCAAAGGGTTTAACTAAATGACCCTTACTCGTGAGAATACTAACATTGGAGTATTTAACTATGTATTGTCTGTCACATTGGATGTAGCATTGGGTATTATCAGCTTGGATTCTTCCAAAACACAAAGGCTCTTTTAGATGCCAAATCTGCACAGCTTGTGAATTAATGAAAGAATTCCATAATTGGGACAATACATGTACCTTTGGCATTCGACAGTGTAACTGTAAAACAGGTGTCATTTGGCCAAATGTGTTTACTCCAAAAAATACGTCAGCAAGACCAGACGACAGCGCAGACGACGTGCGCTCGAACTGATCGGCACGATAAGAATCAAACATGATACGCCAATTTCGAGAGACGTCAATGAGTGCCATCGGGGTGACACGTCGGGACAGAAATTCACAGGTATTGACCAGCTTTATATGCGCATTAGAAAAGGTGACTGGATCAAGAACTACTTAAGAAGGAAGCAAGGGGGATTTATACCGTAACAAAAGTGTGTGTGCTGAGCACGGGCATTTTAAGTGAAACTTCGTTGTGACAAAGGACAGTTTTGTCACAGAAATTGTATTTGTGATGGTGATGTTTTTATTTAAAATCCAAACACAATTTCAGTGAGAAAACACAAAGACGTTTGACTTAGAACGTGCGTGCTCGGCACCACCCCAACCCCCCCTGTTTTAGCTATTTGTATGTCTATATTTATACTAACTGTGGATTCCTCGTGACTGTGTGTGTGTGTGTGACTAACTTTGAATTCCTTGTGACTGTGTGTGTGACTAACTGTGAATTCCTCGTGACTGTGTGTGTGTGTGTGTGTGTGTGTGTGTGTGTGTGTGTGTGTGTGTGTGTGTGTGTGTGTGTGACTAACTGTGGATTCCTCGTGACTGTGTGTGTGTGTGACTAACTGAATTCCTCGTGACTGTGTGTGTGACTAACTGTGAATTCCTCGTGACTGTGTGTGTGTGTGACTAACTGTGGGTTCCTCGTGACTCTGTGTGTGTGTGTGTGTGTGTGTGTGTGTGTGACTAACTGTGAATTCCTCGTGACTGTGTGTGACACTGTGTGTGTGTTTGACAGTGTTTATTTTTGTCTGCGATGGTCTGTTTTTGTGTGTAGGATTGGGAGTGGGCCCACCTGTGCCGCAGAGAGTTTGGGGTGGTACAGGCGCCTGCGCATGGACGTTGAGGCCCAGTTCTGTGTTCGGTGTGGGCCAGGCATTGGAAGGGGTCCTGGCGGCTGATTTATGGAACTCATACGCAGCAGACGGGACAGCCGCACTCAGGCACCCAATTGCCTCCATGACAGAGGTAGCAGCTGGGATTATAGTGCGTTGATCTTACCTATACAATTATCCTGGTGCAGACCCAGTTCTGTCACAACAAATATACCGCTGTGATACACGGAGGTCTTGTAAACACTTTCGGGCCATTACTTTGTGTTACACTGGGCTCCACGCACCAGTAACCTGCCCAGTCACAGATTCACTCATCATTTGCCAATCCAAGCAGTGTTTGCTTTGGCTGAGACCTTCGGGGCAATGTATTTCATCACTTTGTGTATTTATTAGTTCGCAGGCGTTTGGTTGAGCCTTCATTTGGCAAAATGTCCTTTTCGCCTTTTTCATTAATTACTCCAGGATAACAGACCTCAGTAATTCTAGTTCATCACATAAAAAGAAACGTTTATTTTGAAGATAAATTACTTGCATACAAAAAATAGACAAAATGGTGGTGACGTTCCAAATAAGTTATGCTATTCTTAAAAATGGTTGCATTGCTTTCCTTCGGGGTGGGATCATTCTTAATATGATGATAAAACATCTGTTTCCTTCATCTTGGTTTTAACCCGTCTCTCTCTTCTCATGGAGGAATCACTATGTCCTCACATCCTGGTGGAACAATAATTCTGTGCCTCTCGCCTGTCGCTACATCGTGGTGGTATCAAGATGTGCTTCTCCTCCCTCACTCTGTGCTACATATTTATCCAGATAATATTCCTTGGATCAGCTTTTACTATATATTTCAATTCTCCAAATTAGGTCCTGCAGCTTCAAACTGATGCCATATGAACTGCCCACACCTCCATAAACAGAATAACCAAATATGGCGTATGTACTGGAAGATACTCAGAACTCCTTATTAATCCAACCTAACTATCATAGCCTCTTCGGTTGCATCAGCTAAAGCCTAAAGTTGTCAATAATCACTCAGTGTCAACCTAAACAGGGTTTCTCTATAGAGACCTTCAAGATAGCTGCACCCTCAATATAACGCTAAATGTACGGTAATATATAATCAGAATATTCAATATAATATGTACTGCACCGACACACTTTATTCGAGCAAATACCCGGTATGTACCTGGCAGATACCTGGAATGCGCCACTCCTCACCTCTGACAAGCCCCGTTGCATTTGCCTTCCCAGCCTGGGTTCATGCCTGGCTGATGGGCGGCTGATCTGTTAAATGATAATGATTAGGATTTAATAGGCTGCAATGCTTCGCGTGTCTACCAGATGGCATAAATTCATGAATTATAATGCAGTATATATATATATACTGTGCAGTATTGCAGCCAGCGGGAATAAAATGCTTCAATCCCTGCTTGGAAAATAACTCAATGCACTCGGGCAGAAAACAGTCACAAACCTCAATACACCCGGGTATACCCGAATTCGTGGGACTAGCCAAGCTCGAATAAAGTGTGTCGCCAGTGTATGTAACGAAAGATCCATACGACAACATACAGAATAACTTGATTCTGTCTTGATAATGGATTCACACATTACAATATAATTATCGTCGAATTGGACTTCTTACCCATTGTATCTTCATATAATAATAAAGATTTAGTTTTAATCGGCCACATTAATACCTCCACATTGGAAACGAGCGCTTCATACATTGAGACTCTCCTTTTTCTCTGGGTTTGCGTGTAATTGCAGAGTCTGTCGTGCTGTTGGTTCACATCGGTGAGGTGCCTGCGCGGTATACGGGATCTAAACATCATTTATTAGGCAATCGGCAAAGAGTAAGATAACTGGTGTACGAGGGACAGGCGGAGACTGCTATATCCCCACTATGGTGACGCAAACAGACAAAACGGGTCAAATCAAATAAAAAAACAACTAGTGATTTCCACGATGAGGTCAGTCAGATGTCCGCCCTTAGTATTTAGACTTAGTTGGGCCCTATTAGTAGGGTGACCAGACTTCCCAGTTTTTCATCCTTCCTGACTTGTTTGTCCACTGTCCTCATACGCAAGTGCGGTCTGCGCTTGCCGTTCATGCATGCGTGAAATTTGTCTCGGGTTTTTACCGGGACAAATATCCCTATTAGAGACGGTATCCCGCCACGTATTGGTAGCATCTATAGGCCCTGCACATGTTGCAGAGCTAAATATAATATAATTAAATCTGACACCAAAGTGAAAAGTATTAGTAAGTAACAGTGCACCTAAGTGCCAGGAGGTGGGGATTGTATTTCAGCTCCAGAAGGAGCAGGATCACCCCAAAAAAGAAAATATATAGTGTGCACTGTTATGACAAAGGGGTGTATGAGTGGAGTGTTGGCTCATATGTTGCCCACTTACAAGAAGTAGATGAATATACAATATACTGTAGCGTTCTTCAACTGTGGCTTATCAGCTTCTTCTTGGGAAGATGAGTAGGTGGTCCCTCAGGGTAAAAGAGATGAGACAGCACAATTCAAAAATAACACTTTAGTATTTAAACATGTACTTCAGGTACTCACACTGTACACGTGTATCAGGCATGAAAACTGAGGTTTCAGGGCTTGTATCGCTGGTGCAAAGTTCCAGGGCTCCAGACTCTCGTCCGGCTGCGGTCCTTAGGTTGTGTAACTGTCACAGTAGACCAAGCTTATTAAACACTTTGCCATCTGGATCCTTTGATTGAATAAAGCGTGAAATAAAATAAATTATATTTATTCACATAAAGAACACACACAGCTTGAATTACAAAATTATCACGAATAACACACTGGGATGGGGCAAAACGAAATAAAAATGTCCACGGAATGAAATCCACAGCAATCCAGTCTCTAGGCAGGAATTCCCACACGTGGGGTTGCTGCACAAATGCCATGTAACAGTCCTTGGCTAGGGGCGCTAGCTGCAACGCCTGTTTCTCCTCCAAAAGTAATATTTTCGTTCCCCCAATGCAGGATTAATTAATCCTTAGTCCTTACAAATACTTGAAGCTGGATACAAATCTTTAGTGGCAATGAAATAGTCTCTGTACCACCCGCTGTAGCTTAGATGAATCTGCTTACAAGATGGAACTTCTTTCAAGATGGAATTTAGATGAATATCCCTCTCTCACTGCCTGCACCAACTTTTAAAAACTCCAGAAGTCTATCTTTTCAGTCTGCAGCGCATCGATGCGTGGGAACTAAATCTCCCACCTATGGCAAAGTTCTGCCAGTCTCTCCAAAAAACTGGCACAAAGCCTAGGTATCGCAACTGAGCATGTTCAACAAAAATGTCATGTTCCCCCCCACTGGCCACTTGCCACTTAGCATATGCCATCCTGCTTTCTTAATGAATGCCGCTTCGTCTGGGTATAGGGACAATCTAACAGATGGCCCAATGCAATTCTCTTCCTGTTTCTGTTACGGTTGTGCTCGCCACAAATCAGGACTGGACCGTGGGGCTGAGGTGGGGTTATATAATCACCGACCTGAGACCACGTAGTCGGATCCGGATTGCGCAGTTCGTAGTCATACATAGCAGGGTCAGGTTTGGAAAAGGCAGCATCGTCGTTATTCAAGCAGGAGTTCGGCAACGGGTACACAGGATCTCCCCGCTTCAGCGTGTGTGCGCGGGAGTGACCTCTGCGTGACGAGCGGCTTTGGCCCATGACGCCGGTGTCTGTAGGAGGAGACAGCAGGCTGGCCGAGGAACACCCCCGGGCAGCGCTTGGGGAAACCAGCGCTTCAGCACAGGAGTCCAAAGCAGGCCTCTGCGTGGAGAGTAGCAGCAGACCTCATGAAACGAAAGGTAGCTCTGCTAGGGGAGAAAGCAGCAGGTACCAGGAACCAGTGCTGGCAAGCCAACGCTTCAGCCCAGACTCCGGAACAGGCGTCTGCATGGAGAGTAGCAGCAGACCACAGGAACACAGGCCTCTGCGTGGAGAGTAGCAGCAGGCCTCTGGGAACACAGGAACACAGGCCTCTGTGTGGAAAGTAGCAGCAGACCTCAGGATACTCAGGAACTAATAACGAAAACTAGAGAGGTTAATGCACAAACGAGACAAGCCAGGAGGCTTGAGGCAGAACACAGTAACGTCCAGAGAAGGATTATGCTCAACCCTGAATCAGTGCCAAAGCCCAGCATATAAAGGGAAGTGAGCCAATCACAGGAGGGAGGTGTGTGAGAATTCCTCCAATGACGGAGCACCGGCTAGGGCAGCAGAGATAGCTAGCACAGATGCTTATAGATTGCCAGAGGGAGTAATTAGAAACTGCACAGTTCTGCAAGGCTATAACCAAAAGCAGAACTGGATTCCTTACAGTTTCCCCTCCCTGTTACCAAAAGGTTAACACCTTTGAATCCTGCTAGGCGTTTCAAAGCCCAGTCTTCCACACCCTACGTGTCAACAAAAGGTTTAACACCTCTAGGACAAATGTCTCTTTGAACTATTAGCCATAAGCCCACTCTGAGTTTCTGCAGGACTAATGTTTAAACCTATTCATCTTGGGGGATGGTTAAACCCAGGCTCTTTTCCCCCTTATTCAGAAAACATTGTTATCATAATTCATACATTTAACACATGATATGATTTCCCCCCTGAACCCCTATACTGGATGCAGGGTACCTGAGCATTTATGTGGGTACCTCTGCTATACTGGGGAATCCCTGCTATACTTGCAGATATATTTTAACCCCTTCATACCCGTTTACTTTTTATTTTAATAAAACATACCTGCTCAGTCTTATACCTGACTGGAGTGTGGGGATACAGATTAACCCCTTATGCCCCGTGTAGGTTGGGCTATTTTTCACACCGTCACAGTAATGCATACACAATGGCCGGGCCCAAGAGCTGACATTCTACATGTTAACTTAAAACCCCTATAACTCTCTTCACCTTATCCCTGGTGAGAGAGGTCCGGAACCCCACACTGGGGTCTGGGCATATTCCGAGAACCTTTAATGTGATTCAGTTCCCAGCCCAGTTTTACTGTCCTGGTTTGTGCTGAAGCAGGGGGATTTGGCGGTGAGCTGCAAACTGCGTTCTAGGGGGGATTTTGTCCGGTGATCTGTGTTACTCATGTCCACAGGAATGTGGGGGGATTCCTGAGTACATGTTTCGGGGTAACCCACAACAGTGGTCCCCGTCTACCCAAACACACCCTGACAAAATGTTACCGTAAAATCACCCCTGAAACCCACGCCCTGCACATCCCCGCTGGTCAGCACGCCTGACTCTCACTCCCTGCACATCCCCGCTGGTCAGCACTCCTGACTCTCACGCCCTGCACATCCCCGCTGGTCAGCACTCCTGACTCTCACGCCCTGCACATCTCCGCTGGTTAGCACCCCTGGAACAGTAAAACAACTTACATCTTTATTATACCAACAGTTATATACCACAATTGGGTTGAAGAGCTGACACTCACAATTCCCCAATATAGCTCAGGGGCACATTTCACACACTGTGTTATACATTTTCAAGACTGCAGCCAGCTCTGGACTGCAGAACTGACACTTCACAGTCACCTTTTATGACTCATGGGCCCCCCACCTGGGCATAATGCTTAAATTGGTGGCCTGGAGACCCCTTCACCATCACAGTAACGGTTTCTGTAGAGGGAGAAAGGGGGTGGCCCGGGATTAAAGGGGTTACACCCCATTTGGCCATCCCCTGACCTCACCAGGGAGACAAGGGGTTAACTGGGCTGAGGTCCAGAAATGTGGTTTAACCCTTGTTATGACATGAAAATGTGTATTCCCCTGTTCCCCTGTTTCATTGTAATATCTGGTTTAATCAGTGTCTGCATCACACACACACTAGAATCCATCCGGGAGTACAAGGGTTAATAGTTCTTTAGTGATTATAGCCCTTTGTGTAATTTTCCCGCCTTTTCAGGCACCATTTTGCAGGCTCCCATAGGCCGCCATTAGGGCTCAATGCTTTCTAATGGCGAATCTTGCTGTTTTGGTCCTGTTTCCTGTGAAGACCAGCAGGTGGCGTCCGAGAGGGAGAGCGGCGGTTTCCCATTGTAAGTCAATGGGCCCATTGACTTCAATGGAGTTTCCTCGATGGAGCTTTCCAGGAACGAGTTGGCTGCCGTCCAAACCGCAAAGCGGATACAATTTCTAAAAGAGAGCTTTGATCACTTACAAGTCAAGTTCAACGACAAGTGGCGTGGGAATAAACACTTCTAGAGCACCTAGAAATAAAATTCTTTTTGCCCCTAGTTCCTAGACCTCCCCACACTCGACCACAACTGGGTCTCCGAATCCTGGACCCCCGATAAGGGTTGAACCGAGAAGAGCAGGTCACGCCATAGGTTCCAATGGCGGCGGCAGAAACAGCTCAGGAAAACGGCTAAGTGTCAAAAGCTGAAATTTGGGAATCCATAGCTCCGGTTCCGGAGGGTCCAGAGGATCAGGGTTTGGGGTATCTGTAGTCACTGCTCCGGCATCGCTGCAGAACCATCCGTGACCCTCTTGGACCAACCCGACGGAGTATGGACCCCCTTGAAAGTTCGGGACTTTTCCCATAGACTTCAATGGCGGCCAATTTCCATTGACCGGCTATGGCGGAGAAACCCCATTGACTTCAACGGCGGCGCAGCCCCGTTGAAAGTCTATGGCGGCGGATTCCCATAGCCGCCAACGGCGGCGGTTTGCCATTGAAAGTCTATGGCGGCGAAGCCCGTTGTTTTCAATGGGGATTTAGTGAAACGCTGAGATTTCTTTTTAGCGGAGATTTTTATAATAAAATAAGAAACGGTTTAAAATGTATTTGTGTAACTCCGGTTCCGAAGGTTGTAGCAGGTCGCAAATTGGACCATAGGGTGTCCCAGTTCCGGCATTGAGAACTGGGAAGTTTGGTCCCGCTGGACCCAACGGAACCGGATATTTTAATATGTTTATGTTTTATCTTTAATACTGTGTCCCAAGGTATGGACAGAACCCAGAGGAAATTCCTTTGCACACCAGGGTAGCATATGGCCAAAGAGGCGACCCAATGTCTAGGACTTAAGTATTGTTCAAAGGATTTTGTCACCCTCACTGTTTACCAGAGAGCGGAGACGGCTCAAACCAGAGCAGTCTTTAAATGTCCCATTTAACACGTCACATCACAGAATATCCTGCCAGAAATCCAAATGGGTAGACTAGCTGGCATTCCAGATGCAAATGTGGGGCTACAGAAATGAGACCCCAGAGTGCTGCTGCACCTGTGCCAACTAGCAGGGGGGCATGTATCAAAATGTGTTCCCACGTTAGAGAGTGGTTGGAGTTAATTGAAAACCAATCACCTGTACTTACTGTTAAGGATAGGGTTACAAAAGGTTTATAAACTGCTGTCCACCCTCTATTCTTTGTCTTCTGATATTATCTGAATTGTTACCTGATTGCTGGAGAAATGCTTCATCATACTTCTCATTCCCCAACCCCAAAGTAAGTGTACTTCTTGTCTGTTACTGTACTATATCGTGTGTTCACCTATCCAAAGGAATAAATACAATTTGTTATATCTAAGCCTCGTTCAGTTCAAACCCAGTTATTTTGTTTAAATTACAACCTGTCATAAGCTATCGTGACAGGCTTGTATATTAACTGGTGGCAGCGGCGGGATTGAACTGGACCTGTATTACTAGTGTTCTGTGGGATACTGTAATATAGTGGGAACTTGATGGTAATTGCAAGTTCCTGGGTCTAAAGATATTGAACACACGTTAGTGCAACAAGTAACGCAAGTTGTCACACCACCTCACTGCTGCGACCCAGAACCATGAGTGAAGCGGAAAACATCTACTACCTGAGAACTAGAAATCAGCTAAAAGACAAGTGCCGTGACTATGGACTGGAATATGAGGACCAGGAGGTCGCAGACATGGTTGCCGCAATCACGGACTATGAAGCCGAGCATCCAGAGTGTCAAGAGACGGCTCAGCTTGCTCTTGTACAGCCGCCCGGAGATCAGGGATTGAACCCAGTGCCGGGGCGGCAGAATCCCGGGGAGGGAACGAGTGCACCTCCCGGGACAAGTGCGACGGGAGGGGCGCTGATGGCTGCGGCTACCAGTCCGTTTACCCCTGAAATGTTGGCACTGATTACAATGTGGGGAAACTGAGGGACAGCGGAGGAGCGGCTAAAGTTTATCTCTATGGCGGTGAACAGACCCGCTTATTGCCCCCCGGTCCGACCCCCCAAAGATGAACTCCAACTGGACAAGCACAGTCTCACCAAGTACGTGGAAGGCACTGATCGGATCGACATGTTTTTAAGGAACTTTGAAACGCAATGCCGGCGATACAAGGTGCTTCCCCAGCATAGGGTTGCACGCTTGGACCCGCTACTCTCCGGCTTGGCTAAGCAGACATTGATGGCGCTTACAGATGAGTATGCTGATGATTATGACCACCTGAAAGAACCTATTGCTATTTCAGCACGGTTTTACCCCTGAAGCTTACCGGGGTAAATTCCGGCTGGAGGAGAGGCAGCCTCAGGAGACCTATGTCACCTATGTGACCCGCATGGCTTTATACGGGCTACACTGGGTGGAGGGCTGTGAGGCCAGGACTTACCAACGCCTGCTGGACCTCATCTTCCAGGAACAGCTCATGCAGCAGTGCCCGCCGGCGGTGAGGGCTTGGGTGTATGACAAAAAGCCCAAGACTTACACAGAGGCGGCGAGGCTTACCGATGACTATGTGGTCAGCCGGACCCAGATGACCGCCAAGGCACCAGCCAAAGCGGCGGCGGCGGCACCGGCGCCGGCCAAGAAATCTGCTAGTACCCCCCAGTGGACCCAAAAGCCGCAGTTCACCGAAGGCGGGAGAACTCCGGCATGAGCGCCGGTGTTACAACTGTAACAGCACTGGTCACCTCAGACCAGATTGCCCGGAACCCCTGCGTTCCAACGGACCCCATCGGGGGCAACGCACCCCAGCTGCGAAGCCGGTAGCCCGCGTGCGGGTGGCTTCCACCAAAGAACCAGGACCGGTCATGGAAACAACTCCCAGCGAGACGTCCCATGTCACCCCTACCCCGGTTTCATCGGTGCCTACAGCCAGGAGCGGAGGACATCTCAGCACAGACCTGCAGCAGATGGACGGCCGGAGCAAACATCTCACCCCGGTCACAGTCGGTGACCGGCCAGCAGTCGGCTTGCTGGATTCAGGAGCTGCAGTGACCCTGGTCCGACCTGATATGGTCCGGCCAGAGGAATTGCTCCCAGGCCCTGGGATGCAGATCACTGTGGCTGACGGAGAGCCACGTTTCCTGCAGGTGGCCCCAATCTTTTTGGATTGGAGGGTGGGCAAGGGTGTGAGGGAGGTGGGGGTTTTACCCGGTTTGGATGCTGAAATTCTTTTGGGCAACGACCTAGGACCGATGACCTGCACCTACGACCGTGTGCCCCAGCCCGCTGCAGTGGCGGCGGTTACCCGGAGCCAGACAGCGGCAATGCCGGCGGCGGCCGCTCCAGTCCCCCAGCCTTTGGGACCAATGTTAGCGGAGGGCGCAGAGGAGCCTGGGGAGGTAAGCCAGGATCAGTTGCAACCACAGGCTGACTTACTGTTCCCTCTCACCCTTCCCCATTTCCGGACAATGACATGACTGCAGTAGATTATTTGAGCTGTCCACATCCCGTGATTCCGGTATTCCACCATCTTCCAAAGATCCATAAGTCATTGGTGGACCCGCCGGGCCGCCCGATAGTGGCTAGTATTGGATCTTTGGGAGATGGGTTATCGCGGTATGTGGACAGCTACCTCCAACCATTGGTATTCGAACTACCATCATTTATTAAGGATTCAGCAGATGTCATGATCGATCTAGGGGACGTGGTCTGGAAATCACACTATAGATGGGTCACATTGGATGTGGTTTCCTTATATTCTATTATACAGCACCAACACGGTTTATCAGCGGTTAATCACTTTCTTAATACTTCACAGTTATCCACTTCACTTTGCACTTTTTTATTAGAATCTATCACTTTTTTACTCACCCACAATTATTTTTTATTTGACTCACGATTTTATTTACAATTATTAGGCACTGCAATGGGCACGAGTTTTGCACCCTCATACGCGAATTTATTTATGGGTTTTTGGGAAGCACAGTTCATTTATCACAGTAATAACACTTATCGTTCTAATATTATATTCTTTAAACGGTACATCGACGATCTCATAATGGTATGGGACGGCGATGAATCATCATTAAATTCCTTTGTTAATACACTCAATACTAACGACTTAAACATTAGATTCAC
Source organism: Ascaphus truei (assembly GCF_040206685.1). Taxonomy (NCBI): domain Eukaryota; kingdom Metazoa; phylum Chordata; class Amphibia; order Anura; family Ascaphidae; genus Ascaphus; species Ascaphus truei. Next base: position 45,380 of record NW_027454702.1, read on the forward strand.
TCATGAACATAATATTAATTGTATAAGTTTTCTAGATCTCCTCCTCTACATCGATCATGACATGACAATCCAATCACAAATATTCCGAAAACCAAATTCCAGGAATACATTACTCTCTGCCAAAAGCTGCCACCCATGGTCATTGGTAAAAAGTATCCCCAAAGCTCAATTTGTAAGACTATGCAGATTGTGCACAAATGATGACAGCTTTATTGCACAGTCAAAAGAATTAACAAATAGATTCCTGGCAAGAGGATACACTCAAAAAAATATCCAGGAAGCGTTTGAATCAGCTGAGTCTATGGACAGATCAGTATTCTCTGTGAAGAAAAAGAGAAAAAGAAATAATGTACCTTTGACATACGGCGAGGAATGCCCATTATTTATTAGCACATATAGTCGCCAGGCGCAAAATATACGCAATATAATTAACAAACATTGGGCTACACTGGCCTTAGATAAGGATCTAATACAATTTGTGAAAAATGGCCCTAAGTTTACATATCGGAAAGCTCAGACACTAGCGTCACATTTATCACCTAGTTTATTTCACACAACATCTGAGTATACGAATATACGGGGGATACCCAAAGGTTTTTACTCATGTGGAAATTGCTCGATGTGCAAGTATGCATGCAATACTAAGATTATAAAATATGAGGATGACAAAAAGAGTCATGTTATAAAAACATTTTTGAATTGCAATACTACCTTTACTATTTACCTGTTACAGTGCGGGTGCTCTATGCGGTATGTGGGCCGCACAAAAAGAACTTTGAAGACTCGTATTGCGGAACATGTCCGCTTTATAAAAAGGAAAGATGACACACATCCGGTACCCCGACACTTCGCAAGGTGTAGTAGGGGTGGTATTGAAAATTTCTCATTCATGGCCCTTGAACACGTCTCCCAACATGTACGGGGAGGAGATAGGGAAGGCATGCTTAACCGGCGTGAAATGTATTGGATATACACCTTACGCACTCTTCACCCACTCGGCATCAACCAGGAGTGGGAACTCAAACACTTCCTGGCTGTTTGAGTGGTTGGGGAGTGTGGGGGTGTATTTTGCCATTACAGACATAATTATGTATTACTTTCTGATTACTAATATCTGCCTAGACTTCTTTTGCATGTATATTGTGTCTGCTACATTGCATTTGTTATTGTACTGCATTATAGACTATGTACACTTGGCACATATGTGCAACAATATTGGGTGAATATAGTATAATTACATGATATAAACTATTGTCTATCAGAGACAGAAGGTCCACATCATCTTCCTTTTTTGAAAGAGATAATTTTGCATCGGTGTTGTTCAAGTATTTTTATTGATTATATATATCAGTGAGCATTACTATTTTTTTGCTTTTAATCCTAGCTTATGTAATATGTGTGTTCTATGTATTTTTTAAATATATGTGGGGTCTAAGTACCTGGTTCCTTTAATGGAATGACGTTTGATTTCAACATGCCTAGGTAAAAGGGAGGTCCTTGCCAATTAGGGAGGTGCCTGTGACATGCGTCATCTCCTATATAAGTTCCGGTACTTTGTGGGGATATTCACTCTTTGAAAAAGTCTTTCCATAGACGAAACGCGTCAGAGTGGTGCTTGTATGCTCACTGCGGAATTTAAATAAAGTTTTTTACTTTTTTCAAGCGTTGGTTGTGTGGAGTGCTGTGACCACGGTTACCAATCCCCTCCCTACTTACGTCATTTCCGGATAGGAGCACGCCGACACCACGAGGAAGCAGAGATGGCCACCGGAGCATCCTAAGGCAGCATGCAGACCGGGTATCGTGAGTAACGGATACATATACATATGGTCATATATTTTTCAGGCAGTTATGAGGCTAAACGGCACCGGTTTTTGATTTACCTTGGGGTTTTTTCTTTGAAGAGGCTCCGCTGTATCTCTAAGGATTGACCAGCCCACTGCCTGTATCATCAATGCTTTTCCTCAATCATTACTGCATAACTTGTTTATTAATGGTGTCAGCTCCAAAGTATATTGGATGATTGCAGATTCTACACCCTTCTGTGGTTTGGAGACTCGGTACTCCATGGGTTGAATACCCAAGTGTTCCGGATTATGTGAGAGGTTCAACGGGACCCTGAAGCAGATGCTTTGGACCTTTATAGAGGCGGAGGGGAAAGACTGGGAGATTCACCTGCAGCACTTTCTGTTTGCATACCGAGAGGTACCGCAAGAATCTACAGGCTTCTCCCCCTTCGAGCTACTATATGGCCGCAGGGTACGTGGACCTCTGGACCTATTCCGTGAGGGATGGGAAGGGGAGGCTACTGCTACTGATGCTTCAGTGATCCAGTATGTAGTAGATCTCAGAGACCGGTTAGAGATGCTCATGGGGGTGGCCCAGGACCACCTCAGGGCTGCTCAGACCAAGCAAAAGCAATGGTATGACCAGCAGGCCCGTAGCAGAGAATTCATCCCAGGACAGCAGGTGCTTGTTCTCAAACCCACTCGGGAGAACAAGCTGAAGGCTGCCTGGTCGGGACCGTACTCGGTTATCCGAAAGGTGAATGAGTGCAACTATGTTGTACAGGTAGCGCCTGAGAGGCACAAGACATACCACATTAACATGTTGAAGGAATACAGAGCACCGAGTATGGGAGCAGTAATGGCCATTTGTAGCCCACTGCTGGAGGATCCGGCGAGCAATGCTCTGCCTGATCTCCTAGGGGAGGCTAGGCAGGGAAACACTGTGGAACAGGTAGAGATAGGGGCACAGTTGAGTGCTAGGCAGAAGGGAGAAGCCAGGGCCATGCTAGCTCAGTTTAGTGCCCTCTTCACTGACATGCCAGGGACCACACATCTCACAAAACACCCAGTGCACACAGGGGATCTGCAGCCTCTGCATAAGCACGCTTATAGAGTGTCAGCAGAGGTCAAGACAAGTATGGAGAGAGAGATTGAGGAGATGCTGACCCTAGGGGTAATTACTCCGTCCCAGAGCCCTTGGGCAAGTCCAGTAATCCTAGTTCCTAAGAAGGACAAGACCACTCGGTTTTGTGTGGACTACCGGTTGCTCAACGCTGGGACGGTGTCAGATGCTTACCCCATGCCCCGCATGGATGAGTTACTGGATGAACTCGCGGGGGCAAAGTATCTGACCACCATGGATTTGAGCAAAGGCTATTGGCAAATCCCACTGACCCTGGAGGCTAGGGAGAAGTCAGCATTCATCACTCCAAGTGGCCTCTATGAGTTTTTGGTGATGCCATTTGGGATGAAGAATGCCCCGGCTACCTTTCAACGCCTGGTCAATAGGTTACTGGAAGGGATGCAGAGCTATGCCAGGGCTTACTTAGATGACATTGCTGTCTTTAGTAGTTCCTGGGAATCCCACATAGGACATGTAGCTGCGGTGCTGGATAGGATCAGGGAGGCTGGGCTTACTTTGAAACCCACTAAGTGTATGGTAGGGATGGCAGAAGTCCTGTACTTAGGGCACAGGGTGGGTGGAGGGCATCTCAAACCAGAGCCAGCCAAGGTAGAAGCCATAGTTGAGTGGCCTGTTCCAAAAACCAAGAAACAGGTCATGGCATTTCTGGGCACCGCAGGGTACTATAGGAAGTTTGTCCCACAGTACAGCACCGTGGCCAAACCCCTGACTGATCTGACTAAGAAGCAACTGCCTGTGCTTATTACCTGGACTCCTGCCTGTGAAACTGCTTTCCAGGCACTGAAAACTGCGCTTGCTGGAGCCCCCATACTGGCTGCCCCAGATTATACCAAGCATTTTCTTATTCAGACTGATGCCTCAGACTTTGGTGTTGGTGCTGTATTGAGCCAGGTGGGGGACGACGGCAAAGAGCACCCTGTGGTGTATCTCAGTCGCAAACTGCTCCCCCGGGAGGTGGCATATGCCACCATTGAAAAGGAGTGCTTGGCCATTGTGTGGGCACTCAAAAAGCTCCAGCCCTATGTATATGGGAGGGCTTTCACGATCATCACAGACCACAATCCCCTGAGTTGGCTACAGAGGGTATCAGGGGAAAATGCCAAATTGCTGAGATGGAGCTTGGCTCTACAAGAATTTGAATTTACAATTCAGCACAAGAAGGGCAGTGAAAACAGCAATGCTGATGGACTTTCACGCCAGGACTATCCCTCTGAGACTGAGTTCATTAATGGTGCCAGCAGTGCCCCACTCCCCGTTAGGGCCAGTGGGCCACAGGACACCCATTAAGAAGGGGAGGTGTAGAGGGAGAAAGGGGGTGGCCCGGGATTAAAGGGGTTACACCCCATTTGGCCATCCCCTGACCTCACCAGGGAGACAAGGGGTTAACTAGGCTGAGGTCCAGAAATGTGGTTTAACCCTTATTATGACATGAAAATGTGTATTCCCGTTCCCCTGTTTCATTGTAATATCTGGTTTAATCAGTGTCTGCATCACACACACTAGAATCCATCCGGGAGTACAAGGGTTAATAGTTCTTTAGTGATTATAGCCCTTTGTGTAATTTTCCCGCCTTTTCAGGCACCATTTTGCAGGCTCCCATATGCCGCCATTAGGGCTCAATGCTTTCTAATGGCGAATCTTGCTGTTTTGGTCTTGTTTCCTGTGAAGACCAGCAGGTGGCGTCCGAGAGGGAGAGCGGCGGTTTCCCATTGTAAGTCAATGGGCCCATTGACTTCAATGGAGTTTCCTCGACGGAGCTTTCCAGGAACGAGTTGGCTGCCGTCCAAACCGCAAAACCGCAAAGCGGATACAATTTCTAAAAGAGAGCTTTGATCACTTACAAGTCAAGTTCAACGACAAGTGGCGTGGGAATAAACAGTTCTAGAGCACATAGAAATAAAATTCTTTTTGCCCCTAGTTCCTAGACCTCCCCCCACTTGACCACAACCGGGTCCCCGAATCCTGGAACCCCGATAAGGGTCGAACCGAGAAGAGCGGGTCGCGCCATAGGTTCCAATGGCGGCGGCAGAAACAGCTCAGGAAAACGGCTAAGTGTCAAAAGCTGAAATTTGGGAATCCATAGCTCCGGTTCCGGAGGGTCCAGAGGATCAGGGTTTGGGGTATCTGTAGTCACTGCTCCGGCATCGCTGCAGAACCATCCGTGACCCTCTTGGACCAACCCGACGGAGTATGGACCCCCTTGAAAGTTCGGGACTTTTCCCATAGACTTCAATGGCGGCCAATTTCCATTGACCGGCTATGGCGGAGAAACCCCATTGATTCAACGGCGGCGCAGCCCCGTTGAAAGTCTATGGCGGCGGATTCCCATAGCCGCCAACGGCGGTGGTTTGCCATTGAAAGTCTATGGCGGCGAAGCCCGTTGTTTTCAATGGGGATTTAGTGAAACGCTGAGATTTCTTTTTAGCGGAGATTTTTATAATAAAATAAGAAACGGTTTAAAATGTATTTGTGTAACTCCAGTTCCGAAGGTCGTAGCAAGTCTCAAATTGGACCATAGGGTGTCCCAGTTCCGGCATTGAGAACTGGGAAGTTTGGTCCCGTTGGACCCAACGGAACCGGATATTTTAATATGTTTATGTTTTATCTTTAATACTGTGTCCCAAGGTATGGACAGAACCCAGAGGAAATTCCTTTGCACACCAGGGTAGCATATGGCCAGAGGTGACCCAATGTCTAGGACTTAAGTATTGTTTAAAGGATTTTGTCACCCTCACTGTTTACCTGAGGGCGGAGACGGCTCAAACCAGAGCAGTCTTTAAGTGTCCCATTTAACACCTCACATCACAGAATATCCTGCCAGAAATCCAAATGGGTAGACTAGCTGGCATTCCAGATGCAAATGTGGGGCTACAGAAATGAGACCCCAGAGTGCTACTGCGCCTGTGCCAACTAGCAGGGGGGCATGTATCAAAATGTGTTCCCACGTTAGAGAGTGGCTGGAGTTAATTGAAAACCAATCACCTGTACTTACTGTTAAGGATAGGGTTACAAAAGATTTATAAACTGCTGTCCACTCTCTATTCTTTGTCTTCTGATATTATCTGAATTGTTACCTGATTGCTGGAGAAATGCTACATCATACTTCTCATTCCCCAACCTCAAAGTAAGTGTACTTCTTGTCTGTTACTGTACTATATTGTGTGTTCACCTATCCAAAGGAATAAATACAATTTGTTATATCTAAGCCTCGTTCAGTTGAAACCCAGTTATTTTGTGTAAATTACAACCTGTCATAAGCTATCGTGACAGTTTATCTCCTGCAGCTACCCTCGCGGGCCAAACAATTCCCTAAACATAAAATAAGTTATTCTCTCAGAACATAATAAACCCAACGTCGCAATGCAGAGAGGAACAAGGGGAGAAAAAAGGACAATTAGTCAAAATATAAAAACTTCTATTAAATGCAATACTTGCTAGCAGCAGATAAAGTGACAATTAAAATTAATCTAAAATGAATACAAAAAGAGAGAAAAACCAATGGTAAAATACAGTGTAACCTAGCCATCAAGGGCCATATTCACTCAGCAGTGCTATGCCATAAGACCCCTTTATACAGTAGCTATAAAGCCCATCCAAGAAAATATGACCCTAAACACTCTTGGGTCACAATTATAGTCTGTGCATGTGCGCTCATCGCATCACGGGCGCCTCTCGCCCGAGCCATGTCTGAACATGGCTGCAGGAGATTGGGGGGGCATGGCGGAGGCATGGCGGACGCGTCACAAAGCTGCTTTGCCCCCGTTGGCTGAACCGCTCATGCGACACTGACGTCACGCGACTGCCCTTGAAAATACAATTCACGGTCCCACCATCGCTCTCTGTCGTGCCGTACAGGGATTAGGACATATGGGTTTGCCGCGCGCGCGAGCGCCATCGCGCGCTGTATAATCGCGGCCTTAAACTACATTATGAGATTGTTGCAGGGTACATGCAACTACACACGCAGGTTTCTTGACAAGGCTTATTTATTTAGCCTTAAAAGATATACAGCACACAAAACAAAAATAGCTTTTCATCAGCAACAAAAAGAAAATGGCTTTTCTTCAGCAGACAAAACAAAACAGTTTCTCTTTAGCAGACAGTGTATAACTCAGGCAGTTACCCTTTTCTATGCAGGAGACAGACAGTTCATAATTCATCCACTTTGTTTAACAGACCTTATCAGTAATCTTTAGCAGCTTACTCCTCTCTCCTCAACAGCCAGGCTCCATGTGTCTAGAGCCTGGGGTTTTAACACACCTTGATTAGGCAGCTGGGATCCAACTAATTGTCCTGAGGTTCCCAGCTGAAGTTAACCTAGTCAGTGCTGCACTGCAGACTAGACATAGGTTTTCCAGGCATATAGCTGGTGGCTTTTATTTACCCTGTCACATTCCTCCCCTATTCGTGTGTGGCTGGGGCTACGCACGGCTGAAGCCCGACCATCCACCCCTTCTCTAGAAAAGAAGTCAGCATTTGCGTTCTCTTTTCCCGGCCTGTGCTGAATCTCAAATGAGAAGGGTTGGAGGGCCATATACCACCTAGTCAATCTAGCATTGGAATCCTTCATACTATTTAACCACTTCAGTGGAGCATGGTCCATCACCAAAGTAAAATGGACTCCTGCCAGGTAATGCCTCAAAGCCTCTATTGCCCACTTTACTGCGAGGCACTCTTTCTCAATCACTGAGTAGTTTTTTTCCCTCGGGAATAATTTCCTACTCAGGAAAAGGATAGGGTGTTCAACTCCCTCAAACTGTTGTGATAACACTGCCCCTAGCCCTATCTCTGATGCATCTGTTTGCACTATAAAAGGGCTGTTGAAGTCTGGGCTTCTAAGGATGGGACCCTCTGATAGACACCTTTTTATGTCCTCAAAGGTTCTCTGACAATCCCTTGACCATACCACTTGTGTAGGGGCACACTTTTTTGTGAGGTCCGTTAAAGGGGCTGCCACTTCCGAATAGTTGGGGATGAACCGCCGGTAGTACCCGGCTAAACCCAGCACAGAGCGTACCTGCGTTTTTGTTTGGGGGGTCGGAACTTCTTTCAGGGCAACTACCTTGTCGGCTAGTGGCCTTACTTTTCCACCTCCCACTGCATACCCTAAATATTTGGTTTCAACCTTACCAAGGGCACATTTCTTAGGGTTGGCTGTGAGCCCTGCCTCTCTTAGAGATTTGAGGACCGCTTTCAGCCTATTTAGATGGGCCCGCCAGTGTTTACTATAAATGACAATGTCATCTAGGTAGGCTGCGGCATAATTCCTATGGGGCCTCAGTACCTTATCCATGAGTCTCTGAAATGTGGCTGGGGCTCCATGCAGTCCAAATGGCATTGTCACAAACTGGTATAAACCCATGGGAGTGGCAAAGGCTGTTTTGCATTTGGACTTTTCCTCTAAGGGTATTTGCCAGTATCCTTTTTTTCAAGTCCAGCGTGGATATATATTCCGCGTTACCAAGGGCGTCAATTAATTCGTCCACCCTTGGCATCGGATATGCGTCAAACTTGGATACCGCATTGACCTTTCGGAGGTCCACACAAAATCTTACCTTCCCATCGGGTTTAGGGACCATAATTAGTGGACTACACCACTCACTGCATGATTCCTCAATCACTCCTAAGTGTAACATTTCTTGTACCTCCTTCTCAACCAGAGCCCTACGACTTTCAGGCAACCTATAAGGACGGGAACGTACTTTTACCCCAGGTGCTGTCTCGATTGCATGGGAAATTAAGTTAGTTTGTCCTGGTAAGTCAGAAAAAACATCCTGGAACTGAGTAATTATTGCTAACAAGTCCCCTTTTTGTTCAGAGGACAACTGTTTACCCATTGGGATTTTATCGTCACTCACGATGTTCTCCCGTGGAGGCTGAGGACCCAAGTCCGTTTCCTCCTCCACCGGGTGGATGAATAGAGACCGCTGCATCTTCCAGGGTTTCAGCAAGTTCACATGGTAAATTTGTTTACCCTTCCTGGACCCTGGTTGAGCGATCTCGTAATTCACATCACCCGTACGGCGGAGTACTTCGAATGGGCCCTGCCATTTGGCCAGGAGTTTACTCTCGCAACTGGGTAACAATAACATCACCTGGTCTCCTGGGTGAAACACTCATGTGAGCATTCTGATTGTAATGTCTCTCCTGACTGTCTTGGGCTGATCTAAGATTCTCCCTGGCAAAATGGCCGACCACATCTAGGCGCTTCCTAAGGTCTAGTACATATTGCAGGGTATTCTTAGAAGGGGACTGCTGTTCCTCCCAGGACTTCTTTAGGAGGTCTAGGATACCCCGGGGTTGGCGGCCATAGAACAATTCAAATGGAGAGAATCCCGTGGAGGCCTGGGGAACTTCCCGCACTGCAAACAGCAGAAAAGGGAGAAGTTCATCCCAGGCTCTCTTCTCTGAATCTACACATTTCCTCTGCATCCCTTTTAGAGTTCGGTTAAATCTTTCCACCAATCCGTCAGTCTGTGGATGGTAGACCGATGTCCGAACAGACTTGACCTCTAGTAACTTTAAGACATCCTGTATCAGTTTAGCCATGAAATTTGTTCCTTGGTCTGTCAACATAACCTGGGGAAGTCCGACCCGTGAGAACAGTTCCAACAACTTGTTGGCTACTTGCTTCGCCATTGCTGTTCTCAGGGGGAACGCCTCAGGATATCTTGTCGCATAATCAACTATGACAAGGATAAACCTGTGTCCTTTCGCAGAAGGTTCTAGAGGTCCTACCAAGTCTACCCCAATCCTCTCAAAGGGAACTGACACCAAGGGTAGAGGAACCAAAGGGGCTGGTTTTTGTCCTTTTGGACTAGTTAACTGGCACTCCGGACATGCTGCCCATAGCTTAGCAATATCACTATGCATCCCTGGCCAATAGAATCGGGATGAAATACGGTCCAATGTTTTATCCCTGCCCAGGTGACCACCCCAAGGGACAGTATGGCCTAGAGTGAACACAGATTTAACAAACGCCTTGGGAACCAATATCTGTCTGGTGACCTCCCCTGTTTGTGTCTGCCTATTCACCCTATATAGGATATCCTTTGATAGCTCAAAATGGGGGAATACTATCACCCCTTGTGCATCTAAAATCTGTTCATCAATTTTCACCACCTTGTCATACTGTCTAGCAAGGACTGGGTCTTCCCTTTGCTTCTGGCGAAAGTCAGGGAGGTACAGGTCTGGTAAATCTCCAGGGCCCATATCCCCCTCCCTTTGGCCATCCCCAGCCATCACTTGTGACCTCTGACTACTAGAATGGTCACCTTGAGACCCAGATTTCTGCAACCCGTCCTGTTTGTCCAAGCGTCTTTGCATCCGAGTCTTTTGAACCCGGTGTCTACTGGGAAAAAGGTCTGCCGAGAAGGGGAACAGTTTACCAGGGTTCTCCTAAGCCCTAGAAGGAGGCTCCTCATGAAAGACTGGGGCCATTAGGTCGGAAAAGAAAGGCCAGTCCCGACCGAGCACAACGGGGGCAGGGAGCCAAGGAGCGACTCCTTCTTCGAGGTAAGCGTCCTGACCTTTTACCAGTAGCCGGATTTTGGCCGTCGGATGGCGTTTTACATCGCTGTGTATACATTCTATGCTCCATGGGGAGTCAAAAGAACACACGTTGGGCGGTAACAGTTCCTGGAGGACCAGAGTTTTCCCATAGCCAGAATCTACAAGGGCCTGGACGTTTTTCCCCCCAATCAGTGCTGTCTGTGAGTGTGGGTCCTGCTAGGGTGTGAGGCGGCGGGTGGCGCGTGGGTTGTGAGTGCTGTCTGTGAGTGGGGGTCCTGCTAGGGTGTGTGGCGGCGGGTGGCGCGTGGGTTGTGAGTGCTGTCTGTGCGTGGGGGTCCTGCTAGGGTGTGAGGCGGTGGGACAGTGATGTCGGTGCGTAGGGGCGGGAGGCAGCAGGTGTGTGTGGCGGCAGGTATGTGTCGAGTGTGGCGGGTGTCTGTTGAGTGCGTGCAGCGGCTGTGAGGCGGTGGGTGAAAGGCAGAGGCGGCCGGAGTAAGGGCGGGTGAAAGGCAGAGGCGGGGGTGGGGAGGCGGTAAGGCGGGCAGGAAGGCGAAGGGCGGCGGGAAGGGGAGGAGGGGGTGGTGGAGGGGGGCAAGGGGTGGAGGAGGGGGGCAAGGGGTGGAGGAGGGGGGCAAGGGGTGGAGGAGGGGGGCAAGGGGTGGAGGAGGGGGGGAAGGGTTAGAGGAGGGGGGAAGGGTTAGAGGAGGGGGGAAGGGTTAGAGGAGGGGGGAAGGGTTAGAGGAGCGGGGGGGGGGAAGGGTTAGAGGAGCGGGGGGGAAGGGTTAGATGAGCGGGGGGGGGGGGGAAGGGTTAGAGGAGGAGGGGGTGGGAGGGGAGGGGGGTGGAGGGGAGGGGGGTGGAGGGGAGGGGGGTGCAGGGGTGGAGGGGAGGGGAGGGGGGGGTGGAGGGGAGCGGAGGGGGGGGAAAGGGGAGCGGAGGGGGGGAAAGGGGAGCGGAGGGGGGGAAAGGGGAGCGGAGGGGGGGAAAGGGGAGCGGAGGGGGGGAAAGGGGAGCGGAGGGGGGGAAAGGGGAGCGAAGGGGGGGGAAAGGGGAGCGGAGGGGGGGGAAAGGGGAGCGGAGGGGGGGAAAGGGGAGCGGAGGGGGGGGAAAGGGGAGCGGAGGGGGGGGAAAGGGGAGCGGAGGGGGGGGAAAGGGGAGCGGAGGGGGGGGAAAGGGGAGCGGAGGGGGGGGAAAGGGGAGCGGAGGGGGGGGGAAAGGGGAGCGGAGGGGGGGGAAAGGGGAGCGGAGGGGGGGGAAAGGGGAGCGGAGGGGGAAGGGGGGGGAGGCGGTGGGAAGGGGGGGGGAGGCGGTGGGAAGGGGGGGGGAGGCGGTGGGAAGGAGGGGGGAGGCAGTGGGAAGGGGGTGGGGAGGCGGTGGGAAGGGGGTGGGGAGGCGGTGGGAAGGGAGGCGGTGGGAAGGGAGGCGGTGGGAAGGGGCGGTGGGAAGGGGGGGGCGGTGGGAAGGGGGGCGGTGGGAAGGGGGGGGGCAGTGGGGGGGGCGATGGGAGGGGGCGGTGGGAAGGGGGGGGCGGTGGGAAGGGGGGGGCGGTGGGAAGGGGGGAGGGGAGGCGGTGGGAAGGGGGGGGGGAGGCGGTGGGAAGGTGGGGGGGAGGCGGTGGGAAGGGGGGAGGGGAGGCGGTGGGAAGGGGGAGGGGAGGCGGTGGGAAGGGGGAGGGGAGGCGGTGGGAAGGGGGGAGGGGGGGCAGTGGACAGGAAGGGGGGGCAGTGGACAGGAAGGGGGGGCAGTGGACAGGAGGGGGGGGCAGTGGACAGGAGGGGGGGGGCAGTGGACAGGAGGGGGGGGCAGTGGACAGGAGGGGGGGGCAGTGGACAGGAGGGGGGGGCAGTGGACAGGAGGGGGGGCAGTGGACAGGAGGGGGATGCAGTGGACAGGAGGGGGGGCAGTGGACAGGAGGGGGGGGCAGTGGACAGGAGGGGGGGCAGTGGACAGGAGGGGGGGGGCAGTGGACAGGAGGGGGGGGCTGTGGACAGGAGGGGGGGGGCTGTGGACAGGAGGGGGGGGGGCAGTGGACAGGAGGAGGGGGGGCAGTGGACAGGAGGGGGGGCAGTGGACAGGAGGGGGGGCAGTGGACAGGAGGGGGGGGCAGTGGACAGTGGACAGGAGGGGGTGGACAGTGGACAGGAGGGGGGGGCAGTGGACAGTGGACAGGTGGGGGTGGACAGTGGACAGGAGGGGGTGGACAGTGGACAGGAGGGGGTGGACAGTGGACAGGAGGGGGGGGGCAGTGGACAGGAGGGGGGGGCAGTGGACAGGAGGGGGGGGGGCAGTGGACAGGAGAGGGGGGCTGTGGACAGGAGGGGGGGGCTGTGGACAGGAGAGGGGGGCAGTGGACAGGAGAGGGGGGGCAGTGGACAGGAGAGGGGGGGGCAGTGGACAGGAGGGGTGGGGCTGTGGACAGGAGGGGGGGGGCTGTGGACAGGAGGGGGGGGGCAGTGGACAGGAGGAGGGGGGGCAGTGGACAGGAGGGGGGGCAGTGGACAGGAGGGGGGGCAGTGGACAGGAGGGGGGGCAGTGGACAGGAGGGGGGGCAGTGGACAGGAGGGGGGGCAGTGGACAGGAGGGGGGGGCAGTGTCACACACACACACACACACACACACACACGCGACACCTACCTGTACTTCCGGCCGCCGCCATCTTCTCACTCGGCGCCGCGAGGGAGGAAGGGGGTCCGGCATCTTACGCGCCGCGTGGCAGCCTGTTCCCCCGCCGGGGAGGGAGGTGAGTGTAGCGGGAGGGAGTGGTGTGTAGCGGGAGGGAGTGGTGTGTAGCGGGAGGGAGTGGTGAGTGGAGCGCGAGGGAATGGAGCGGGAGGGGTGGTGAGTGGAGCGGGAGGGAGTGGAGTGGGAGGGAATGGAGCGCGAGGGAGGAAGGGGGTCCGCCATCTTAGGCGCCGCGTGGCAGCCTGCCTGTTCCCCCGCCGGGGAGGGAATGGAGCGGGAGGGAGTGGTGTGTAGCGGGAGGGAGTGGTGTGTAGCGGGAGCTACACTGTGTGAGGTAGCGGGATAGGGGGAGGGACATTGGTGGCATGGTGTAGCGGGGTAGGGGGCCTCGCGGTCTGGTTGCGGTAGGGAGCTGTGTGAGGTGCAGGAGATGAGGCGTGCTGTGCGGTTCGCGGGAGCTACACTGTGTGAGGTGGCGGGATAGGGGGAGGGACATCGTTGCCATGGTGTGTGAGTGGAGGCCGCGGCCTCGCGGTCCGGTTGCGGGAGGGAGATGTGTGGCGTGGAGGGGAGGGGGGGTTTGAAGAGGCAGTCTGCAGTGTTTGGTGTTGTGTGAATGTGTGTGTGTGCTGTGTTTGTGCGTTGTGTGTAGATTCTGTACCTGATTCGGCAGTCTGTGGTAGCAGACGTGAAGGTTTTGATAGCTGTGAAGCGTGGCCCCAGAGCAGGTTGAGGATTAGAGGATTAGGTGTTGCAAAAGCAAAGCGTTCCCAAAACTCAGTGAGGGGTGGGACAGTGTGGAAGTATTAGGGCAGTGGTTCCCAAACTTTTTCGGTTCAAGGCTCCCCAAGGCAATCAGAATTTTTTCAAGGCTCCCCAAGGCGATCAGGATTTTTACGCGGCGCCCAAAGTAAAAACAAAGGTGTACATACATACATAGGTGTACAAACATACCTAACAGTTGCAGTGCGCAGTTGGTGTCTCTCTCAGACACTCTCACTCTCTCTCACACACTCTAACTCTCTCTGACCTCACTCTCTCTCTCTGACCTCTCTCTGACCGCACTCTCTCTCTCTGACCTCACTCTCTCTCCTCATTCTCTCTCTCAGAACTCTCTCTCTCTGACCTCACACTCTCTCTCTGACCTCACACTCTCTCTCTCTCTGACCTCTGACCTCACATTCTCTCTGACCTCCCTCTCTCTCTCTCTCTGACCTCACACTCTCTCTGACCTCACTCTCTCTCTCTCTCTGACCTCACACTCTCTCTGACCTCACATTCTCTCTGACCTCCCTCTCTCTCTGACCTCACACTCTCTCTCTGACCTCACTCTCTCTCTCTCTGACCTCACTCTCTCTCTCTCTGACCTCACTCTCTCTCTCTGACCTCACTCTCTCTCTCTCTCTCTCTTTCACCTCACTCTCTCTCTCTGACCTCACTCTCTCTCTCTCTCTCTCTCTGACCTCACTCTCTCTCTCTCTGACCTCACTCTCTCTCTCTCTCTGACCTCACTCTCTCTCTCTCTCTCTCTCTCTGACCTCACTCTCTCTGACCTCACTCTCTCTCTGACCTCACTCTCTCTCTCCCTGACCTCACTCTCTCTCTCTCTGACTTCACTCTCTCTCTCTCTGACCTCACTCTCTCTCTCTCTCTGACCTCACTCTCTCTCTCTCTGACCTCACTCTCTCTCTGACCCCCCTCTCTCTCTCTCTCTCTCTGACCTCTCTCTCTCTGACCTCACTCTCTCTCTCTCTCTGACCTCACTCTCTCTCTCTGACCTCTCTCTCTCTGACCTCACTCTCTCTCTCTCTCTGACCTCACTCTCTCTCTCTGACCTCACTCTCTCTCTGACCCCCCTCTCTCTCTCTCTCTCTCTATGACCTCACTCTCTCTCTCTCTCTGACCTCACTCTCTCTCTCTCTCTGACCTCACTCTCTCTCTCTCTCTGACCTCACTCTCTCTCTCAGACACACACAAATAAATACACACACACACAAATAAATACACACAGATACACACACACTGATGCAGATACACACACACACACACAAATAAATACACACAGATACGGGGGGGTTGGGGGAGGGTATGGCTGAACGGCCCGGTCCCTGCACGGGGGAGGTCAGTGCTGCGGGGGCCTGTGCCACGTGGGGGGAGGGCCGGTGTGCTGCGGGGAGGGAGGGGGGGGGTGACGCTGCAGTGCTGCTGGGAGACATCTGTCTCCCGGTGCTGCTCCTCCAGCGTGAGCGCCGGGCCTCCCTCTCTCAGCGTAGGCAGCTCAGCGTCGCTGAGCCGGGCTGAACAGATGCACAAAGCCCCTGCATCTGTAATCAACGCGGCTATAGTTCCTCCGGCCTGGGACATAGTAAGCGCTTAGGTGCTGCTGCTCGCTCTTGCTTGCTGCCGCTCGCTCTACCAGGAGCTTTTTGCTGTCCTGGCAGAGGAGACAGCAAGCGCGCTTGGGAGGCGGGTATCACTGTGTGTGTTTGTCACTTGGTAGCTGTGTGTGTGTATATTATATAATATTTTAAACATTTAAAAAAAAAAGACATGTGAGAATAAATTATTAACATTGTGCAACTTTGATAAATATATTCACACACACACACATCACACACATATATATATATATATATATATATATATATATATATATATATATATATACACACACACACACACATCACACATATATATATATATATATATATACACACACACCACACACACACACATATATGTAACGGGTATTCCCCCACCCAATCGCAATTAGGGTCTCCTAGGGGAAATGCTGCTCTGGTTACAAGGCATAATAGTGTGGCGCACCTGCTGGCTTACAGGACTCCTGAGTCTCCCGCTTGATGGTATTATGGGGAAGGTCAGGACAGGCTTCTGGGGACATACCCAGTACGTACTCACGGTGACAGTGCCTCCATCTATTGCAGGCCCCAGGATATGGGGTGGAATCCCTGGAATAGAACGTCCCACTCAGGGATGAGAGATTCCAGTCTCACAACCGCTTCTTTATAAATCAGGAACCTTTATTGCACCAACAGCATTCACTGGAACAGCATACACAGCAGTACAGGAACACAGTAACACAGCAGTACAGGAACACAGTAACACAGCAGTACAGGAACACAGTAACACAGCAGTACAGGAACACAGCAGTACTTCTCAGAATGACCCTGGCCTTTCACTCCCAGTCAGGGCCCTGGAAGCAGGCCTAGCTCTTCCACTACCCCCTATCAGAGTAGTGGGAACAGTCTACAAGCCTCTCCCAGGGGGAGGGCCTCAAGCCTGCCAGGTCCCTGACAGCTCGGTTAGGTAAGACTCAGCTCCTCTCAGGGTAGGAGCAACTGACTCAATACAGGAAATGCAGCTCATTAAGACAGATACAACAAGAGCCCGCCCCCGTCCCTTATTGGACACAGGCCTGATTGCACTGCTTTCTCTGCCTCACTGATCTGCAGTGAGTGGGGAGAACCCACCTTAACTCCTGGCAAACCTGCCCTTACCAGGTATTATTGCACAGAAGGAGGACAGAATAATAGCCCAAACCTACCAGGGCTATACTCTCCCTCTGGTGGAATCCAATGGTCCCCACTTGGACCTAAATTTGTGGGTCCATCCTGCAGGTGAACAACCTATACAAAACAAAATAACATGACATATTATTCACCAAAATACAGTGTTATTACATTTGCAGGTTATACACCCTCCTCTGGTGGTGACACAAAATAACTAGGATTACTCCCAACGTGGGGAATCCGCTACTAACAGTAATGCCTGGGGTCAGGTTCCTTTACTACCCTACCCTCAGGATATATATTTACTTGTACTAGCTATACCCTTTTTGGGTGGCCTGCGCACAGCATGGTCCACTGGGTTTAGATCAGAAGTACCATAACACTCTGGGTGGCATACTGGACACCTACAATCATCCCATAATTTAGACATGAGTGCTAATGGTCGGAGAGGATCATGTCCATACACTTTCTCAAGGCATCTCCTGGAGATGTAAGGCACAATATGAACAACATCATTACCCAAATCCCCAGAGTCCTGAACCAAACCCACCCAGTCCTTGTAATCAGTGAATGGCTTGGGGACCCCCTGTTCACCCAGTGACCCGTGGTGACTGTATCTGAAATCCGAACCAGATGGGACAGGGACAGGGGCAATGGCAGGGGTAATGGGGCCAGAGACTGGGGCATAGGAAGCAACAGTGTCCGGGGCAAAGTCCTTGGCTTCAGCTAGGCCACGGCCTACCGCAGGGGACGTTGGCTGCTTGGACGCAGCCACGACAGGCCAGCGTTTCCCTCGGTCTACCACCCTGTAAATGTAGTGGTCCATTTCTCGCCTGGAGAGGGCGCTACTCACCGGAGCGGTCACAGCACAGTCCCAGCCCGCTCCGGAGATCGCCTGGTAAGTGACGTCATCCTCTCGCGAGGTCGCCTCATCTTGTGTCAGGTCCCGCACAGGAAGTACGCCATCCGCAGGACGGGGTACCGGGAGGTCAACGATGTCCTTCATGCGGAAGTAGGCACTAGGATGGGCCTCGTCTCCGGACTCCTCCAACGCAGCCTTGGTCGGGGCCTCTTCTAAGGCCTCCTCCATCGGAGCCTGCTCCACATCACAGATAAGTGGCTCTCTTCTTGCAGCACCGCTGTAGGGGTCCGCCGGTAGGCGCATCACCCCCCGCTGAACTGCTATCACACTCGTCGGCCAACGAGGCAGGTAGGGACATCTCCGCAGGGGAATAACATTGGGGCCCCTCGCCGTCACTAGCGGCAATCGGCACGAAGCGGGTCCCGCTTCTGCACCACCAGCGATAGCGATCCCCATCCTCCCTGGGCAGTCACAGTCTCTTCCGTGGGTTCCACCATCGTGAGTTCCGCCTCTGGAACCGGGGTGCACGGACCCCCTGGAACGTTTGTTAGGGCGCACGGGCCCTCCACATGGGTAGCATCGACATGGCCCACATTGCATAGCATAACCGCTGGGTCATCAGGCTTTTGCTGACACCAGAGGACCGTCTCTGGCCTCGTCAGGTTCGATCACCTCACCTGGTAGCATTTGGGTTGCGGTCTCTGGAACTGGCTCGGGCCTTGTCTCAGCCATCGGGGCTTGGTACACCCCAATGGTAGACATTAGCGGGCTAGACACAAGATGGCTTGCCCCATTCACAAAGAAAATAGCCCCCGAAACAAGGTCTTCTCCCAGGCATACACAGTCAGGGCCCAAACACCGCAAGCTTGTGATCCCATCAGTGAGTACATCCAGGAAACCTTCTGGCAGCGAGTAATAGGCAAAGTCCATATCGCCTGCTCTTACTTTATGTATACACGGGCACAAAAGAAAGGGGTAACTCACTCCTCTGGCCCGCCATGTTCCATCAGTCTGAGGTTGCGGAAGCTCGCATCCAGCTCCTCCTTCAGTTTGGGTAAAGCTCTGGGATTGTCTCTCATTGTGCCCCCTCCCTCTGGTGGAGATTAGAGGAGGGGCACTCGGTAGTAAGGCGTGACTCTGGCTTTCACTGTAACCCCTCCCTCTGGTGGAGATTAGAGGAGGGTCACTGGGTGTTACCTCATGATGTAGACTCTTCGCTGAGCCAGTCACTGGGCAGGGGGCCGCGGCTCCTGCTTTCGTGCCACTTCCTGCACATAGGCGGGGCTCTAGCTTTCGCGCCAGACCCGGCCAAATCTCTGCAATTACTCTGCTCACAGTCTTTTTGCACGCAGCACGTGCGCCATCCAGACTCGGCGGGAACCGCCATTTTAGCTTCTTCGCACCGCGCGGTGCACTATCGCATATAGCA
>NW_027454703.1:0-22500 GCF_040206685.1 Ascaphus truei
ATGGAGACAGCAAACTGGCGCGCCTTTTCTGACTTGACAGGGGACCAATCGCGGCTCCTGTACGAGAGCAGCAACCAATCATAGGAGAGGGGGGCTGGGCTGGTGACCCTGCATTAACCCCTTCCAGGCTGTTAGTGTGACAACCCTCTTAAAGACGTGTCTCTGTGTAATAAACCAATGTCAGAACAATACATGGCGCGCCTGTGTTTGTGTTTATTAAGCAGCAGTGTCACATATTCCAACATCTTTTATAAATGTCAGGGGTCAAGTCTGCACTATGTCTGACCCCCATACCAGGGGAAAGTGGTTCTTGGGTGAGCCATACTCCAGCTAACAGTAAACAATAATAATAATGACAACAACAAATATAATAAAGTTAATCTTATACTATATTAGTGAAAGCACTGTATGTTTGCCTGCCTGGATGTCCGGTGTCCCTAGGGGAAATCTCATTGGTCCCTTGGGTCGCCCGCCCCCCGCACACCTCTCATTGGCCTGAGGCGGAGTGACGGCCCACACACACACACACACACACAACACAGCAGCTCTATACACACACACACACACACACACACACACACAACACAGCAGCTCTATATACACACACACACACACACACACACAACACAGCAGCTCTATACACACACACAACACACACACACACACACAACACAGCAGCTCTATACACACACACACACACACACACACACACCCAACACAGCAGCTCTATACACACACACACACACACACAAACACAGCAGCTCTATACACACACACACACACACACACACACAACACAGCAGCTCTATACACACACACACACACACACAACACAGCAGCTCTATACACACACACACACACACAACACAGCAGCTCTATACACACACACACACACAACACAGCAGCTCTATACACACACACACACACAACACAGCAGCTCTATACACACACACACACACACAACACAGCAGCTCTATACACACACACACACACAACACAGCAGCTCTATACACAACACACACACACACACACACAACACAGCAGCTCTATACACACACACACAACACAGCAGCTCTATACACACACACACACAACACAGCAGCTCTATACACACACACACACAACACAGCAGCTCTATACACACACACACACAACACAGCAGCTCTATACACACACACACAACACAGCAGCTCTATACACACACACACACAACACAGCAGCTCTATACACACACACACACAACACAGCAGCTCTATACACACACACACACAACACAGCAGCTCTATACACACACACACACACACACACACACACAACACAGCAGCTCTATACACACACACACACCCTCTGTCCGCCCCCCTCCCCCCCCCCTCACGTGCGCCATCCTGCACTGCTCCGGACGGGAAGCGCGGCCCTCCTACCCCAGCCGCTCCCTTACCTCCCCGGCGCTACCACCCGCTCAGGTAAGTCACTGTGCGTCCGCCTCAGCCTCAGGCCCACTGCGCGTCCCGCCTCAGCCTCAGGCCCACTGCGCGTCCCGCCTCAGCCTCAGGCCCACTGCGCGTCCCGCCTCAGCCTCAGGCCCACTGCGTGTCCCGCCTCAGCCTCAGGCCCACTGCGCGTCCCGCCTCAGCCTCAGGCCCACACAGGGCGCTTCCTACCGCCGCTCAGCCAGACGCCACATCGAGCGGGCGCCGGGGGGGGGGGGGAGCGTGAGTCTTAGGCCCACACAGGGCGCTCCTGCAGCCGCCTGCACGCCTCACTCAGCAGGACGGCACATCGGGGGACCAAGCGGCCGCCGGGGGGGGGAGCGCGAGTCACAGGGAACGGGGGGGGGGAGTCACGGGGAACGGGGGGGGGGGGAAATGCCCAAACATAAATTATGACAATACATATGCCCACCGCTCTCCACCCCCCCCCCACTCCCCTTTCCCCCCCCCACTCCCCTTCCCCCCCCCCCCCCGCCTCCCCTTTCTCCCCCCCGCTCCCCTTTCTCCCCCCTCGCTCCCCTTTCTCTTCTCACCCCCCCGCTCCCCTTTCTCCCCCCCCCCCCGCTCCCCTTTCTCCCCCCCCGCTCCCCTTTCTCCCCCCCCGCTCCCCTTTCTCCCCCCCGCTCCCCTTTCTTCCCCCCCGCTCCCCTTTCTCCCCCCCGCTCCCCTTTCTCCCCCCCCGCTCCCCTTTCTCCCCGCTCCCCTTTCTCCCCCCCCCCGCTCCCCTTTCTCCCCCCCGCTCCCCTTTCTCCCCCCCCGCTCCCCTTTCTCCCCCCCCGCTCCCCTTTCTCCCCCCCCGCTCCCCTTTCTCCCCCCCCCGCTCCCCTTTCTCCCCCCCCCCGCTCCCTTTCTCCCCCCCCCCCGCTCCCCTTTCTCCCCCCCCCCCGCTCCCCCTTTCTCCCCCCCCCGCTCCCCTTTCTCCCCCCCCCCCCGCTCCCCTTTCTCCCCCCCCCGCTCCCCTTTCTCCCCCCCCGCTCCCGTTTCTCCCCCCCCCGCTCCCCTTTCTCCCCCCCCCGCTCCCCTTTCTCCCCCCCCCCGCTCCCCTTTCTCTCCCCCCCCCCCCGCTCCCCTTTCTCCCCCCCGCTCCCCTTTCTCCCCCCCCCGCTCCCCTTTCTCCCCCCCCCGCTCCCCTTTCTCCCCCCCCCCCGAAACCTTTACAACAAATACTCACCTATTGTTCCACGAGTTATAAATAATACTACCTATTACGCATTTACATCCCGGGCAACGCCGGGTCTCTCAGCTAGTAAATAATAATAATGAAAGATGAATAAATAAATCCTAATGAAAAAGAAATAAGTAGCACCAACATAATGACAATATTTGTTTGATGTTAACATTTAATAATATGTAACGTATAAAGCACCAAACCCCTACTCTCCACCAGAAGTACAAGGCTAATTTCATTTAAAATAGATTTGAAGCAAAGGTGACACTGTGCTCATTTGCATGTCATTTCCAGAGTCCCTGGCTGCAGTGGAAGCTGTATGGGATAATGGTGAAAAGCCGGGTTGCAGACCTGTCTGAGACATGTGAATGTGCTCACAAGGGAGATTGTTATTTCTCTTTAGTTCATAGTCATTTTTAGAGCAAAGATCAGCAACATTTTGCCTAAGACGACATTGTTTAGGATATTTACTAAATTGTACTAGGCCAGCAAGGCACTTTACAATGCTGTACAGTAACTAAGGCCCGGGCCATAGAGGGGTGAGGAGAGCGGTTGCGCGCTAACCGCTGAGGCTCGCCTGCTTAAGTCAGCCCGATTCCACGGAGCCAGCGTGCGCGAAGGGAGCCGGGGGGAGGTGGTTGGAGGCGGGGCAGTGACGTCGCTGGGCCAATCGCCCGCGATGCACTGACGTCAAATGTCACGGCGCCGTGACGTTGACGCTGCTTAAGGCTGATTGGATGTTTCAGCGACAGCGCGCTGAAAAACAGCTTGGCGCTCGGCTGAAAACTCCAAAGCCTGAGCACGCCCGCGGACGCTCGCATGAGCCCCCTCTCAAGGCATCCTCATTGAGGATGCAGGGGCTCAGCGCGGAGCGTCCGCACGCCTCAGCGCTGCTTGTCCTTCTATGGACGCAGCCTTAGACTCCTTACAGACTATTCACTTGAGTGGACCATAAAGTGTCTTATAGAGGGAACTCTAAGGTGTCTTAAGATGCATTAAGATATATTATGTATGGAAATCTTTATTATATAGCGCTTTATAAGAGAGGCAATACAGTACAGGGAATTATAGTACAATAAGTGCAACAAACAAAATCAGACAATAGGAAAGGAAATCCCTGGCCTGCAGAGCTTACAGTCTTAATGCTAGATCCATGGAACTCTGTTGTGTTTACGCTAATAACGGGACATTCCTGAAATTGGTACCTGACCCTGTGTGGAAGGCAGAGACACAGGGGCAGTGCCTGCCAATATCATAAAGAGCAGTGCACTTCCTATTTAGTAGAAGTGTGTGTCAGAGTTAAGAGTTCAGTCCAGAGTTAGAGTCTGCTGAGTCTGTCACCTGGCTGGCCAGGGTGACAGAGAGAGCCTATATCAATTGGCCGTTGGAGAAGGGAGCCATCAGCCTCTGAGTAGAGCTGATGCAACCTTACTTAGGGAGGTGGACCAATTCCTCTCACCCTGTTTAGGGGCGAGGGAGAGCTAGCCCCACCCTGGGTGCCCTTGACCTGGGGTGGTGGCAGGGACACAGAGACCATCCTGAGGGAGAGCAGTCCTGTGTGGAGGAAGACACCCTGTACCTGATTGACAGTCATGTTGCTGCTATTCTGCTGCTGTGAATAAAGAGCTGCGGCTGCTTTTAAAGATATACAGTACAGTGTGAGACTGGAATCTCTCATCCCGGGGGGGGGGGGGGGACGACTCTCTGGAAGGATTCCACCCGTATTCCTGGGGCTCAGAGATGGAGGTGCTGCACCATTAAATGAGACGAAGGCATTCACCCCAGAAACCTGATCCTATCATCCCCCATACCATCGCGGGAGACTCAGGCCCCCCTGTTGCCAGCAGGTATGCACCACACTCAGACACGTAGCCAGGCCCTAGTACAGAGGAGGGGGCCCGATCTGCGATTGGGCCCAGGGAAGGGGGGCTACATTGGGAATGGCTGTTACTTTTCTTCATATTAATGGGTATCCTCAAAGCTAATGATATGCCAAAATGACGTCCATTAGCAAAACTACAATTGTTTCTTCACTTTTTCTGCTTGATGAATAGGGTGACCAGATTTCGAAAATGAAAAACCGGGACACCTTAAAAAATTATTTATTAAACAAATTACATCACGTGACACCTCCTGTTGCCATGACAACAAGACACTCTGATGCTCCTGCAGTGTTAGTGTGTATAGAGGTGGGGGCTTTGCTTGGGCCCTTCAACTCTTACAGCCAGGGCATTATTGGCCAGGAATGCCCAGTTCGGAGGGGATTACTACTTCAAAATGTATTTGATTCGTAACAACATCAAAAAACTGTAATACCAATAACTAACACCAGAGACAATGGTAATCTAAACCATCAAATAAAATGTCTACGGCCCTTGTTCAAGCATGTTTGCGTACTTACCAGATAAATCAGTGCCTGCAATCCACGACTGTATCCGCCTCTCGAGCGTCTGTAAGCAATCCAGCGTTCCTGGTGTGTGGCTGAAGAGGTGAGGGACTCCCTCCTCTCAAACGAAAAGAAGAGCAAAAAAATAGAGTTGGAACATACCTATCATACAGGGATGAGAGAGAGAGACAGAGAATGAGAGAGAGACAGAGAATGAGAGAGAGACAGAGAATGAGAGAGAGAGACAGAGAATGAGAGAGAGAGACAGAGAATGAGAGAGAGACAGAGAATGAGAGAGAGACAGAGAATGAGAGAGACAGAGAATGAGAGAGAGACACAGAGAATGAGAGAGACACAGAGAATGAGAGAGACACAGAGAATGAGAGAGACACAGAGAATGAGAGAGAGACAGAGAATGAGAGAGAGACAAAAGTAATGTACTGTATAACCATTAAACCGTACCCCCTAGTATTCGTGTAATCATTGTCCCACACCCCCTATTACTCACGCTTTGGCAATACTGAAATGTTCTTTTGTCATGCCAACAAAGCTGATTTTGATTTGAGAGACACAGAGAGACACAGAGACACAGAGAGAGACAGAGACACAGTGGCCTATTCAGTAAGCGTCGATAAGGCTGCGTCTATAGCAGGCCTGCACAACATAACGGCCGCGGGCCGCATGCGGCCCGCCCGGCCTCTCTGTGCGGCCCGCCCGGCCTCTCTGTGCGGCCCGCCCGGCCTCTCTGTGCGGCCCGCCCGGCCTCTCTGTGCGGCCCGCCCCGCCTCTCTGTGCGGCCCGCCCCGCCTCTCTGTGCGGCCCGCCCCGCCTCTCTGTGCGGCCCGCCCCGCCTCTCTGTGCGGCCCGCCCCGCCTCTCTGTGCGGCCCGCCCCGCCTCTCTGTGCGGCCCCCTCTGTACGGCCCGCCCGGCCTCTCTGTGCGGCCTGCCCGGCCTCTCTGTGCGGCCTGCCCCGCCTCTCTGTGCGGCCCGCCCGGCCTCTCTGTGCGGCCTGCCCCGCCTCTCTGTGCGGCCCGCCCCGCCTCTCTGTGCGGCCCGCCCCGCCGATTGGAGGTGCAGGGGGGGGGTGATTGGAGGTGCAGAGGGGGTGATTGGAGGTGCAGCGGGGGGGGTGATTGGAGGTGCAGGGGGGGGTGATTGGAGGTGCAGGGGGGATCATTGGAGGTGCAGGGGGGATCATTGGAGGTTCAGGGGGGGTGATTGGAGGTGCAGGGGGGTGATTGGAGGTGTGGGGGTCATTGGAGGTGCGGGGGGTTATTGGAGGTGCAGGGGGGGTTATTGGAGGTGCAGGGGGGGTCATTGGAGGTGCAGGGGGGGTCATTGGAGGTGCAGGGGGGGTTATTGGAGGTGCAGGGGAGGGTTGTTGGAGGTGTAGGGGGGGTGATTGGAGGTGCAGGGGGGGTGATTGGAGGTACAGGGGGGAGAGTGATGTGAGTTGCAGGGGGGGAGAGTGATGTGAGTTGCAGGGGGGGAGAGTGATGTGAGGTGCAGGGGGGGGAGAGTGGTGTGAGGTTCAGGGGGGGGAGTGATGTGAGGTTCAGGGGGGGGAGTGATGTGAGGTGCAGGGGGGAAGAGTGATGTGAGGTGCAGGGGGGAAGAGTGATGTGAGGTGCAGCGGGGGAGAGTGATGTGAGGTGCAGGGGGGGAGAGTGATGTGAGGTGCAGGGGGGAGAGATGGGAGGTGCAGGGGGGGAGAGTGGTGTGAGGTGCAGGGGGGAGAGTGATGTGAGGTGCAGGGGGGGAGAGTGATGTGAGGTGCAGGGGGGTAGAAAGATGTGAGGTGCAGGGGGCGTGGGATGTGTGTGGTGTGCAGTGGGGTATTGTGTGTTTGTGGAGAGGGAGTATTATGTGTGGGTGAGGGGGAGAGATGGGGGTATGAGAGATAGATGGGGAGTATCGCAAAGGTTGATAGTGAGGGGTTCTGGGGGAGATATGAGGATGATGATGAGAGGTGCTGGAGGAGAGATGATGATGATGATGATTTTACCCGTGCGGCCCAAATTTTTTTTTCCTTGGAGCATTTTGGCCCTTCTCGCTTTACGAGTTGTGCAGGCCTGGTCTATAGTATTTCAGAAGGAGGGAAGGCGCACACACGCTGCAATACACTTGCTGAAGCCTGAGCTTTTTAATGCCTTTGCAGGGTATGCAGCGGGCGCGATTTGGGGGCGTGGCAATGAATATTTGGAGGCGTGGCAATAACGTTCCGGCGCGGACGTCACTTCCCTACCTCACATCCCGATCCACCGGCATTTTTTCAGATGCAGAATCTGAAGCACTGTGCAGACAAGAAGAAAAATGCACACAATGCACACCAGAGATTAAAATATAGTAGATTATTTATTAATAAAACAAGAAATAACCGAGGGGATCCAACCCCACCTCAGTACATATGCGTCACAGATCCGGGTTCGGTTACAATGAACACAAACCACATGAATAATCAAATATAACTAAATGAAACTAAATCTATAAACAACATGACAAACGGTATATAAAATAATAAAAAGGAAGACAGTGTTCAATAAAACGGGATAAAGGAATCCTGGATTGGCTAAAAATATAGCTAAACAGCTGCCTGAGGCTGACAGGGGGAGACGGAGATTTACACTGAAGCCCAGAGCGGGTTCCGCGGCGAACGTATTGGGATCCGGACCGCGCCACCGCAGAGATGTTACCACCGCCCGAGCTCCCTGCAAACGCCATCTCGGCCTGTCAGAATACGCGCAGAGTGACCTGTCGTGACACGTCGGTTTATGTGTCTTTTTCAGTACAAAAACTTGTGATCAAACTTACCAGAGTGCTGTCTCCTGATCTCGTGCTTCAAACGGAATCGTGTGGTTTATTATTGCTTTATGGGACAAGCACCCAATTTTTTCTACATGCAACTGGAGTGCCGGCTGCTTCTGTGGAATATATATATATATACTGTAATTATATATATGCCAGGCCAGGACGCAAGATGCAAAACCTGCGCAATACTCTACACAGCGGACACAATACAAATACCACACAGGAATCGGGAATACAAAATCAGAGGAAGGTTCACCTGTTCCTCCAGCAATGTCGTGTTCCTCATCATGTGCATGAAATGTCCAGGGGGCTGCTACTACATAGGTGAGACGGGGCAGGGGCTAAACAAGAGAATGAACCTGCATCGCACAGCATCACACGCGGAACACGAGACAGTCCTGTCGGCGAACATTTCTCTGACTCTGTCCATAAGATGGACGATCTGGGGGTTGCCATACTCAAAGTTAATCTTAAAACACCGAAATAGAGATGGTTGCACGAATAGAAATATATGCAACTGTTCGGGACACTTAGCGGTGGCCTAAACAGAGATCGAAATTTTATGAGTCATTACTGACACAAGTGAACTCTCTTCCCATGAGCGCTAAAGGCCATGTCTGTACATACTGTGCTATATGTATGCACACACAGCTGTCTCTTACACATACAAATACTCCTTGTTTTTCCATCCCTATACACCAATAGGGACCACATAGTATCTACACACACTTTTAGTTTTGCTACAATCTCTCACATTTCCACACCTACCCACACAATTTATATTAACTCCCACTCCACACACACACCTTTTGTAAAGCACTGTATAAACTGTGGGCTCTCCATTCATTTATATTCACACAGATACACACACACACACACACACACACACACACACACACACACTCTTACATCACTAACTTTCAGGAACCATTTAACACCTCTAGCCATAAATCACATTCACACAAGGGGGGGGGGAGAAGAGACAAGCACAGATAACATTCCAAGAGACACTGTTTTTAAGTATACCCTTTGCTTGCTTCATTCATTGTAACATCGCCAGAAGAAGAGATCAGCGTATCTCGAAAGCTCGCACAAATAAAAGCATTTCGTTAGCCACAGAACGGTATAGTCTATTTATTTTTTGATTATATATATATATATATATATATATATATATATATATATATATATATATATATATGTGACACAAAGTATACCGCATCAACACAGTGCGTCACTGTTGCCCAGAAACTGTCTTGATTTATGATATAATAACAATGGACAGTGGTGCTAAAGGATAATGGATATGTATTACAACGAAAAAAGCATCCTTATGAAGAAGCACACGGGCATGCCAAGAAAGTGATAACAATACAAATGTATTACTGTGGGTTAAAAACAAGGGAAGAAAAATTGATAAAAGAGGAGGGGGACTCACATCTACCAAACATGTATTCCGTGAGGCAAAGAACAGCAAAAGTATTCACCAGCACAAGCAGCTCTGATCCAAGCATGCACATATACCTCTACACACAAGCAGCTCTGATCCAAGCATGCACATATACCTCTACACACACAAGCAGCTCTGATCCAAGCATGCACATATACCTCTACACACACAAGCAGCTCTGATCCAAGCATGCACATATACCTCTACACACAAGCAGCTCTGATCCAAGCATGCACATACAGTATACCTCTACACACACAAGCAGCTCTGATCCAAGCATGCACATATACCTCTACACACAAGCAGCTCTGATCCAAGCATGCACATATACCTCTCCACACAAGCAGCTCTGATCCAAGCATGCACATATACCTCTCCACACAAGCAGCTCTGATCCAAGCATGCACATATACCTCTACACACAAGCAGCTCTGATCCAAGCATGCACATATACCTCTACACACAAGCAGCTCTGATCCAAGCATGCACATATACCTCTACACACACTGCAGCTCTGATCCAAGCATGCACATATACCTCTACACACAAGCAGCTCTGATCCAAGCATGCACATATACCTCTACACACAAGCAGCTCTGATCCAAGCATGCACATATACCTCTACACACAAGCAGCTCTGATCCAAGCATGCACATATACCTCTACACACACTGCAACTCTGATCCAAGCATGCACATATACCTCTACACACAAGCAGCTCTGATCCAAGCATGCACATATACCTCTACACACAAGCAGCTCTGATCCAAGCATGCACATATACCTCTCCACACAAGCAGCTCTGATCCAAGCATGCACATATACCTCTCCACACACTGCAGCTCTGATCCAAGCATGCACATATACCTCTACACACACTGCAGCTCTGATCCACGCATGCACATATACTTCTCCACACAAGCAGCTCTGATCCAATCATGCACATATACCTCTACACACAAGCAGCTCTGATCCAAGCATGCACATATACCTCTACACACAAGCAGCTCTGATCCAAGCATGCACATATACCTCTCCACACAAGCAGCTCTGATCCAAGCATGCACATATACCTCTACACACAAGCAGCTCTGATCCAAGCATGCACATATACCTCTACACACAAGCAGCTCTGATCCAAGCATGCACATATACCTCTACACACACTCCAGCTCTGATCCAAGCATGCACATATACCTCTCCACACAAGCAGCTCTGATCCAATCATGCACATATACCTCTACACACAAGCAGCTCTGATCCAAGCATGCGCATATACCTCTACACACAAGCAGCTCTGATCCAATCATGCACATATACCTCTCCACACAAGCAGCTCTGATCCAAGCATGCGCATATACCTCTACACACAAGCAGCTCTGATCCAAGCATGCACATATACCTCTACACACAAGCAGCTCTGATCCAAGCATGCACATATACCTCTACACACAAGCAGCTCTGATCCAAGCATGCACATATACCTCTACACACAAGCAGCTCTGATCCAAGCATACACATATACCTCTCCACACAAGCAGCTCTGATCCAAGCATGCACATATACCTCTACACACAAGCAGCTCTGATCCAATCATGCACATATACCTCTACACACAAGCAGCTCTGATCCAAGCATGCACATATACCTCTACACACAAGCAGCTCTGATCCAAGCATGCACATATACCTCTACACACAAGCAGCTCTGATCCAAGCATGCACATATACCTCTCCACACAAGCAGCTCTGATCCAAGCATGCACATATACCTCTACACACAAGCAGCTCTGATCCAAGCATGCACATATACCTCTACACACAAGCAGCTCTGATCCAAGCATGCACATATACCTCTACACACAAGCAGCTCTGATCCAAGCATGCTCATATACCTCTCCACACAAGCAGCTCTGATCCAAGCATGCACATATACCTCTACACACAAGCAGCTCTGATCCAAGCATGCACATATACCTCTACACACACTGCAGATTTGTGCACATAACGTAAGGAGATAGCTGTTGTTGTAAAATAGTAATTGCAGAAATGGAGGCAATAAATGCTCGAGTATTAAAGATGTAAATACATCACCATTAAAGCGTAGGTGTGAAAGGCCAATTTACAGATAGCCAAGGCCTCCTGTCATGGAAAAGGGTAGGGGTCCCACTCCACAGACTCTCACTCCAACGCGTTCCGACTAAAACGGTCTTCTTCAGAGAGAAGAAGATTATATATATATATATATATATATATTGTGACAAACGGCTTACTCCGGGGCTCCGTCGTTTGTCCGGGACTGTTTAGAACACGGTCTTTTAGGGTAGGTTAAATGATGAGGCGTCACGTACTGTTCCTTTAAACAGGCTATGCCTGGTTTATTCAGTCCCAGGCACTGAGACTGCCACAGTGCATACAACAGAAAACAGATCAAAACAAAAGCTGCTCACCTGAGCGATAACTTAACTTAGATATCCCTGACTCAGGGTTGGAAGTGGCTTTTCCACTTCCAACATCAAAACACGGTACTTTTGCAGTCTTACACAAATGAACAGAAAGATTGAACCTGTTTGGGGAAGAGGCTTCTCCCCTCTGTAGTTCAGCAGCCTTCCAGCCTCCTGGCTCTTGTGGGGAGACCAGAGCAAACAGGAAATCAGTCTTTCATACCTGATTCCTAATTAGCATGACAGGTGACAGAAATCAGGCAGCAGACAAACTCTGGTCTGGATCTCTCATCCCTCAGTTCCAGCGCTTGCCAAACTGTGGGATGGAGTGTATGTATTATAAGGCTGCACTCCCAGGCCAAACAGGATAGAAACTGTCTAGTATTCTGGGAGCCCTATATACGGAATTTATTACCATCCCCTGGTTTCTGTCACATATCCTCCCCCCCAGCTCAGACCTCGAGGGATGAGCGACCATGGATATTAGGGAGTGCATCATTGACAACCCGTCAGCATTGCCATGTTTGTGCCCTGACCTGTGTTCCACAGAAAATTTAAAGGGTTGTAGGCTTAGGAACCACCTGGTCACTCTAGCATTCTTTTCCCTGTTTTGACACATCCAGGTAAGGGGTGCATGATCTGTGACCAACCGGAATTTTCTCCCCAACAGGTAGTATTTGAGCGTCTCTACAGCCCACTTTATTGCGAGACACTCTTTCTCTACTATGGAGTAATTTTTCTCCTGGGGATTTAGTTTCCTACTTAAATAAAGGATGGGGTGCTCCTCACCTTGAGACTCCTGGGAGAGTACCGCCCCCAGCCCTACCTCAGATGCGTCGGTTTGGACTACGAACTCTTTGGAGAAGTCAGGTGTGACCAACACTGGTTGGGCACAGAGAGCTTCTTTCAGGCTTCTAAAGGCCTGTTCGGTTTCGGGGGACCACTTTACCATTAGCGGTCCTCTTGCTTTTGTGAGGTCAGTTAGTGGGGTTGCCTTAGTTGCAAAATTGGGAATAAACCTTCTATAGTACCCAATTAACCCCAAAAAGGTCCTTACTTGTTTTTTTGTAACTGGCCTTGGCCAATTTTGTATCGCCTCCACTTTGAGTGTTTGGGGTTTGAGTAAACCTCTGCCAATAGAATATCCCAGATACTTGGCCTCCTCCAGACCAATAGTGCATTTAGCGGGGTTAGCAGTTAGTCCAGCAGACCGGACTGCGTCAAGCACAGCTTGGACCTTTGGAAGGTGGGATTGCCAATCTTCACTATGGATTACCACATCATCCAGGTAGGCGGCAGCATACCGAGCATGTGGTTTTAAAATTTTATCCATCATTCTTTGGAATGTGGCGGGAGCTCCATGTAAGCCAAAAGGCAACACCTTATACTGAAAGAGGCCGTCTGGGGTTGAGAAGGCTGTCTTTTCTTTTGCCCTTTCTGTGAGGGGAACCTGCCAGTACCCTTTTGTTAGGTCTAGGGTTGTGAGATATCGGGCTTTGCCCAGTCTCTCTACAAGTTCATCTACCCTGGGCATAGGATAAGTATCAAATTTTGACACCGCGTTTAGTTTCCGGTAGTCATTACAAAACCTTGTTGTACCATCTGGCTTTGGGACTAAGACTATAGGGCTGTTCCACCCACTTTGGGATTCCTCAATTACACCTAGTTTTAGCATTTTTTTAACCTCTAAACTTATAGCCTTTCTTTTGGCCTCTGGGATTCGGTACGGTTTAAGGTTAACTCGGACCCCCGGTTCAGAGACTAGGTCATGTTCAATTACGCTAGTTCTACCTGGCCGTATAGAGAAGATTTCTTTGTTTCTTTTCACTAAATTCTGAACCTCTCGTTTCTGATGAACAGACAGGGTTTCAGCTATGCTAACCTCTGGGTCAGTTTCTTGATTCTCTGACGGACCTGGGGGTACTAGGGTTAACAAGACTTCTCTATCTTTCCAGGGCTTGAGTAGGTTTATATGGTAAATTTGCTCAGGTTTCCTCCTACCTGGCTGTCTTACCTTATAATTTACTTCTCCCACTCTTTCCAAGACCTCATATGGCCCATGCCATTTAGCAAGGAATTTACTCTCCACGGTGGGAACCAGAACTAGTACCCTATCACCTGGAGAAAAAATTCTGACCCTAGCACCCTTATTATATGTATTCCTCTGTGCTTCTTGAGCTTTCTCCATGTGTTCCCTCACTATGGGTAGGACTGCAGCAATGCGGTCCTGCATCTGGGCAACATGCTCTATTACACTTCTGTAAGGGGTAACCTCGTGTTCCCAAGTCTCTTTGGCTATATCCAGTAAGCCCCTTGGGTGTCGGCCATACAATAGTTCAAACGGGGAGAAGCCTGTGGATGATTGGGGAACTTCCCTAATGGCAAATAACAGGTACGGTAACAAACAATCCCAGTTTTTCCCATCTTTATCAACCGCCCGCCGTAACATGCTCTTTAAGGTTTTATTGAACCTTTCCACTAAACCATCTGTTTGTGGATGATAGACTGAGGTTCTGAGATGCTTGATTTTTAGGAGTTTACATAGCTCTTTCGTTACTTGGGACATAAATGGTGTTCCCTGGTCAGATAGAATCTCTTTAGGAATCCCGACCCGGGAAAACAGAACTACTAACTCTTTTGCTATGTTTTTAGCTGAGGTGCTACGTAGGGGAACTGCCTCCGGATATCGGGTGGCATAATCTAATATTACCAATATATGCTGATGTCCCCTAGCAGACTTTATTAGGGGTCCTACTAGATCCATAGCAATCCGGTCAAATGGTACCTCTATTATGGGAAGGGGTACCAATGGGCTGCGGTACGCCTTGAATGGGGCGGTGATCTGACATTCTGGGCATGAGGAACAATAATTCGTAATTTCTGCCAGAACCCCAGGCCAATAGAAGCTTCGGAGAACCTTTTCTTTTGTCTTTTCCACCCCTAGGTGTCCCCCCAATGGATGACTATGTGCGAGGTGTAATACTACGTTACGGAATGTCCGTGGTACCAACAATTGTTTAGTTGTAACTGATTTCCTTTTATCAACCCGATATACTAGGTCGTTCTCTACCTCGAAGTAGGGGTAAGCAAGTGACCTATCTGGTTGGCCAGGAGTACTATTCTGGTCCCGTATATTTCCCCTTGCTACCGCTAATGTGGGGTCCTCCCACTGGGCCTTCTTAAAACTCCCAGGACTGACCTCTAGGTCAGCGAGGGTCTTATCCGGTTCTGGGGTGGTAAGTGTCTGCTCAACATCTTGATTTGGGGTTTTCCCTACCAAAGTAGTGATGGGGAAGG
Source organism: Ascaphus truei (assembly GCF_040206685.1). Lineage (NCBI taxonomy): Eukaryota > Metazoa > Chordata > Amphibia > Anura > Ascaphidae > Ascaphus > Ascaphus truei. The sequence continues at coordinate 15,044 of NW_027454703.1, forward strand.
GAATTTTACAGCACTCCTCCTTTTCCCCCTTCTTATTTGGGCCCTCGTCAACCTCCATTTCTGAAAAAGGGAAAGGATTTGTTTCTTCTAATACTTCGTTATGGTCCGCTATTGAACTCTGGGCGCTATTCTGAGCGGGGGACCACATTTTTAGAAAATGGGGAAAGTCGGTCCCTATTAACACATCATGTGCCAGTTTGGGTACAATACCCACCTTGAAATCTAAAGAACCAAACTCTGTTTCAAAAAAAACATCAACAGTGGAATATTCATGATTATCCCCATGTATACAACAAATTGCCACTCTTTGTGAACTGTTTCCCTGTTTCTTCTTAATGGGCAAGAGGTATTCGGACACTAGTGTGACCATGCTCCCAGAGTCAAGAAGTGCCCGAACCCTCTTACCATTAACCTTTACAAATGCCCACAGATGGTTATTCAAGGGGTCCTCTGGGCTAGGGCCCATACATTGGGACAACAGCGAATAAGGTTCCACGCTGTTGCATTGCATGGGCTCATCATTTAGTGGGCAGATTTTTGCTGTGTGGCCCCTCTCATGACAATTTACACATTTAGGTACATAGTCTGTGTCCCACTTAGAGCCTTTTCCCGGCTCCCCATGTTGGCTATTGCCCTTAGTGTGCGAACCACTGTTGCTGGTGCTGCGTGAAGGTGGTCGCCGCTCTTCAGCGCCCCTTAACCCCGGTACCCTTTTACCGTCTCTGGAAGAGTCCTGGAACCTCGGGTAGTGGGGTTGCTCCACGACTGTGGGTTGCGGGTGCTCTTCTGCTGCATTGTACCTTTCTACGAGGGCCACAAGCTCATCCGCATTGTGGGGGTCACTCCGACTGACCCAACGGCGTAAGGCAGAGGGAAGTTTCCTCAAGAACTGGTCCATGACCAACCGTTCCACGATGTGGCTGGCTGAGTTGATCTCGGGTTGTAGCCACTTCCGGGCGAGGTGGATTAGGTCATACATCTGGCTTCGGGTGGCTTTATCCATCGTGAAGGACCATGCGTGAAACCTTTGGGCGCGAACAGCCGTGGTTACGCCGAGGCGGGCGAGGATCTCGAACTTCAATTTTGCATAGACGTTAGCTTCGGCTGGCTCTAGATCAAAGTAAGCCTTCTGGGGTTCGCCGCTTAGGAAGGGTGCGATTAGACCAGCCCACTCAGCTTCTGGCCATCCCTCTCTCTGTGCCGTGCGTTCAAACGTGAGAAGATAGGCTTCCACATCATCCGAGGGTCCCATCTTCTGAAGGTAGTGGCTTGCCCTGGTCATTTTCGGAACTGGGGCTGCCGCTGCCAGTGGAAGGTTACTGATAGTCCCCCTCAGGATCTCGAGTTCCTGCTGAAAGCCCTGAGCGAACCGCTGTTGCTCCTCTCTCAGCAAGCGGTTTGTCTCTTGCTGGTTTGCATTCGCGTTTTGCAGGGCTTCATTCGTCTGTTGCTGGTTTGCATTCGCCTGTTGCTGGTTGGCATTCGCCTGTTGCTGGTTGGCATTAATCTCTTGCTGGGCTATTAGCAGCTGTTGCTGGGCTGCATTCGTCCGCTGCTGGTTTGCATTAGTTTCTTGCTGGGCTATTAACAGCTGTTGCTGGGTTTCATTTGCGTCTTTCTGGGCAGCGACATTCCGTACCAGCGCACCCACCACGTCTTCCATCTTGTTTGCAGAGGATGAAAAAAACTTTTTTTTTTTTTTTTTCAAAGTTCTTCAACCCGCAGACCCCCTAGTGTTCTGCCCGCATTCTCCACCATATGTGACAAACGGCTTACTCCGGGGCTCCGTCGTTTGTCCGGGACTGTTTAGAACACGGTCTTTTAGGGTAGGTTAAATGATGAGGCGTCACGTACTGTTCCTTTAAACAGGCTATGCCTGGTTTATTCAGTCCCAGGCACTGAGACTGCCACAGTGCATACAACAGAAAACAGATCAAAACAAAAGCTGCTCACCTGAGCGATAACTTAACTTAGATATCCCTGACTCAGGGTTGGAAGTGGCTTTTCCACTTCCAACATCAAAACACGGTACTTTTGCAGTCTTACACAAATGAACAGAAAGATTGAACCTGTTTGGGGAAGAGGCTTCTCCCCTCTGTAGTTCAGCAGCCTTCCAGCCTCCTGGCTCTTGTGGGGAGACCAGAGCAAACAGGAAATCAGTCTTTCATACCTGATTCCTAATTAGCATGACAGGTGACAGAAATCAGGCAGCAGACAAACTCTGGTCTGGATCTCTCATCCCTCAGTTCCAGCGCTTGCCAAACTGTGGGATGGAGTGTATGTATTATAAGGCTGCACTCCCAGGCCAAACAGGATAGAAACTGTCTAGTATTCTGGGAGCCCTATATACGGAATTTATTACCATCCCCTGGTTTCTGTCACAATATATATATATATATATATATATTTTTTTTTTTTGCATGTCATTTCCCAGAATCCCTTGCTGCAGTGGAAGTGCTGTATGCTGGTGATAATGGGGAAAGGAGGGGTTGCAGACCTGCCTAAGACATGCAGATGAGCATACAGTTGTATTTGCATATTTGCTTTCCTGTGGAGGGTTTTTGTCACTTTTTTTACTCACCATAACTTAACTCAGTATTATGGTATAGCCTATCCCATAGCCTCTTTGCATACCCAGTTAAATCAACCCCACACTGATGAGACCCATTAAGGTCGAAACAGCTGTCTGTGGGTGGTTTTCTGGGTATGCACCTTAACCCTGGCTGTGCTCAAAGCTGTGACCATGCAGCAAGCTTAAGCCTATAGGGAACCATGTTAAAAATGGTTTTTGAGGCAAAAAGTGACACTGTGTGCTCATTTGCATGTCATTTCCCAGAATCCCTTGCTGCAGTGGAAGTGCTGTATGCTGGGTGATAATGGGGACAGGCGGGGTTGCAGACCTGCCTAAGACATGCAGATGAGCATACAGTTGTATTTGTATATATATATATATATATATATATATATATATATATATATATATATATTATATGAAACCAGGTGTCCCACCAAGGAGACAAAAAACAGCACTCAAGGTATATTGCAAAAGTGTATTTGAAAAAAAGCAGGCACATATAAATCCAACGTTTCGGTCCTGTATAGGACCTTCCTCAGGGGCGTGAGGAAGGCCCTATACAGGACCGAAACGTTGGATTTATATGTGCCTGCTTTTTTTCAAATACACTTTTGCAATATACCTTGAGTGCTGTTTTTTTGTCTCCTTGGTGGGACACCTGGTTTCCTGTAATTTTTGTTGAACAAGCACTTATTTCTTTGGAGCCTTTGAAGTGCCTGCTGTTATCTATCTATATATATATATATATATATATATATATATATATATAATCAAAAAATAAATAGATGATATTATTTTTTTATTATTTTATGATTATTGAAGCTCGGCTAACACGGTACTTATACCTCTACACATATACCTTGAGTGCTGTTTTTTGTCTCCTTGGTGGGACACCTGGTTTCATATATATATATATATATATATATATATATATATATATATATATATGTGTGTGTAAATATATGTATGTGTGTGTAAATATATATATGTGTGTATGTATATATATATACATATATATATATATATATATATATATATATATATATATATATATATATATGTATATGTGTTCGTGTGTGTGTGTCATACAAGAATCTATTATTATCTAAAATCAGTAACATATGTGATCTATTATGCCATTACCAATTGGACTGTAGGACTATAAAACCATTACGACTGAGTTGTAGCATTATCCTCTGATGAAATCAGCCGTGTGCTGAAGAAACACGTAGGTACATTCTTCTCGTTGCTATTGCCACACTATCCGTCTTGACGCCGGAAGGGAAGTTGGTACGCGAACAAGGCGAGACACCGGAATTACAGAGTGGAATCACAACTGCATACTACAGATTGCCGGAGGACCACACTGCAAGGGGCGCAGCCTATCGAGTTTCCCGGTCATCGTCCAAAGTCTGGAGCTGCGGATTGACCACCGGATTGACCACCGGATTACCACGGAGCACGAGCCTGTCTCATACAACGCTTTTACCAAACGGATGTTTGTGAGTTTGTTATTTTTATCTTGTCCAGGAAATGAAATTGTTAAACCGAATTTACACATGGAGCGGGCGCTTTCTCTTCTTTTTTTTTGTTTAGGTATCTATCGAGGAGGTGGTTGTTTCCCCGAAGAGAGCTGCCAGGACTCCAGAGGATGCCCGAATTGGATCCTTTTATGATTGAGTTATAACATAGCTATTAGAGCTAAGTTTCTGGACTGTTATTGTGTTTAGGCATAGTGTTTATTATTATTTTATTACAGCTACTTTTTAGTTATTAATTCTGGCCACTAATTCTCACTGCCACTATAATCTTTCTCTAGCCACAACCAAATTGCTATATCAGCTATATTATTTATTGGTTATACCAGGGGAGCTCGCGCCCCCACCCCCTCCTTTACCTTGATGCGGCGTCACGTGACCGGCAGCGGCATTTGACGAGGGTGACGTCACATGACCCCGCGGCGTAATTTAACACCGCGTTGCCATGGACACGAGTGATGCCGGCAGAGTCAAGGTAAGTAATAGCATTGCAGAGGCCTCACGCGATCCCCCGGCATTTAATTTTAATGCCTCGAGGAAGTGCGCGGGGCCTCTGCAACCGCCCGTGCGCCTCCCCCCCCCCCCCCCGAAAAATCTCCCGCCCTCCACTTTGCGCACCTCTGGGTTATACCATATATATACACACGCACACACATATATACACACATACACACATACATATACACACACGTGTATGTGTGTATAAAACAGACAATATATATACATATAGTATGATATATATATATAAACATACTATATGTGTATGTATGTATATGTGTATATATATATATATATTGCACGCGCACACACACATATAACGTTTTATCCAACTTTTTCATTTATCATTTGTAGAGAAAATGAACAATGTCGCCAAAAGCGCTATTTTTCAAAATGTAGCATCTCTACTAATTAGTGTAAAATGATACTTCATATAAAGCAGGTTATGGGACCCAGTATAAAATGACCTTCATGTCTCTTATCACATCCCAGTATATGGATATCTTCTATTATCACAAGCTGCTAACATGTGACAGGGCTCAGGGTCTGAGCCCAGAATGTGACATATTGAACATTCTCATTCTAAATTTCAAAAAATATTGTGTTGATTTCTGACCTGACTGCCGTGGTTACAGCTCAACCACTCTGTTCTACCGCATGTCACCACTTTCTGCCACAACCAGCTGACGGTGGATCTGCAAGGAGTTCAACGCTCATTGGCATCAAATCTGTGGCTTGGTTGACGTATCATTTCTCCAGCTTTTTATTGTATTGTTTTTAAATAGATTATATTTATTTAGTTGAATAGATTATATTTCTTAGTACAATAGATTCTATTTATTAGTTTAATAGATATTTATTTAGTTTGATACATTATATTTCTTAGTTTAATAGATCATATTTGTTTGTTAAATAGATTATATTAACTAGTATTTAAGTCTCCCCCTCAGAGCCCCATTAGATAAATATTTTAGGACCCTTGTGCATATTTCACATCTTTTCGGAGTCGCTTATTTTTTAGACCCTCGGAGCCGAAACCTAAAGGGGTCAGCTAAGAAAGTTCGGATCAAGAGGAGCCACACAGCTTAAAGACAGAACATTTCCAAGGGAGATGGAGACAATTTGGGTAAGATCTGATTAAAGCTGCAGTTCAGTCTATATCCTGCATGTGTGTTTTTTTTAATAAATCAGTTCTGTAGTAAGAAAAAATACTTTTAGCATTTTCGGTTTTTAAAAAAACAACTTTGAAAGACCAATTTTCTTGTATTCTATTTTAACAAGCATTTGCTTAGGCACTGCCCCTTCATGGCCTGTCACAAACCCAGGCACACCCCTTTGTCAGCACTGCCCTCCCTCTCTCTAAACGTGCACTAGCATCTGGTCACATGATCTTCCTCATACAGTAGTACATTCAAGGAAGCTGGAGAAAAGGGATCAGCCATGCATAGCAGCTCGGATAGGCGATTTCAAACTTATTACAGTGTTTATTCCATTCATTGCACGTGTATATAATGTAAAAATTGTAATAATTCCATTTATAGCAAACGTGTATATGTGAATATTATTTAGATGTATATGTATGTTACTGAAATGTGGAGTGAGTGTGTAGGTAAATACACACAATACACTTCCACTGCGCATATATATATATATATATATATATATATATATATATATATATATATAATATATGTATGTATATGTGAAGTTATGTGAGTAAAAAAGTGACAAAAACCCTCCATAGCAAGGCAAATAGCAAATGGAAATATTACTGTATGCTCATTTGTATGTATATATATATTTATATACACACACACTTCAAATACGGATAGTGATTCACGTAAATGATATATATATTCACTTTCTGGGAGTATAAGAGTGACTGTCCTGTTGTTCCTTTTTTTGTATCCATCATTGAATGGTATGCACCCTCTCTTTACGTTTATTTTATACTAGCTGAGAGACCCGGCGTTGCCCGGGATGTAATGTTCCCGCTCCTCTCTCTCTCCTCACCCCTCCCCCTCTCTCTGTTTGTCCCCCATTCACATCAATCCAGTTCCCCCCCTCCCTCCTTTACAGCGTCAGTCATTGTGTGTGCGTCAGTCAGTCAGTGTGTGTGCGCGCGCGTCAGTGAGTCTGACGCAGAAACACAAACACACACACAGACTGACTGACGCACACACACACACAGTCAGTGTGTGCGTGTGTGTGTGCCTCAGTCAGTCAGTGTGTGCGTGCGGCAGTCAGTCAGTCATTCAGTAAGTGTGTGGGTGTGGGGGTGTGCGCGCGCGCGCGTCAGTAAGTGTGTGTGTGTCAGTCAGTGTGTGTGTGTGTGTTTGTTTGTGTCAGTGTGTGTGTGTGTGTCAGTGTGTGTGTGTGTGTGTGTGTGTGTGTGTGTGTGTGTGTGCAGCAGTCAGTGTGTGTGTGTGCAGCAGTCAGTGGGTGTGTGTGCAGCAGTCAGTGTGTGTGTGTGTGTGCGCGCGTCAGTCTGTGTATGTGTGCGTGTGGCTGTGAGGGGTTGTGTGCATGCGGCTGTGAGGGGTTGTGTGCGTGCGTCAGTATGTATGTGTGTGTGTCAGTCAGTGCGTCAATCAGTCAGTGTGTGTGTGTGTGTGTGTGCGTGCGTCAGTCAGTCAGTGTGTGTGTGCGTCAGTGTGTGTGCGTGCGTCAGTCAGGGTGTGTGCGTGCGTCAGTCAGGGTGTGTGCGTGCGTCAGTCAGGGTGTGTGCGTGCGGCTGTCAGGGTTTGTGTGCGTGCGCCAGTCAGGGTTTGTGTGCGTGCGCCAGTCAGGGTTTGTGTGCGTACGCCAGTCAGGGTGTGTGTGCGTGCGTCAGTCAGGGTGTGTGC
>NW_027454703.1:27500-64316 GCF_040206685.1 Ascaphus truei
ATGTTGTAGTCTATGGCAGTGCAAGAGAAAACAGGTTGGGGGGGGGGTGGGTTCTCGCAAGGTCACCGACCCATGGGTGAGGGTCCCCGGTGGAAACTAGTCCTGGACCCCGGGAAAGCTGTCTGTGGCCCATACAAGCTGAGTAACATGTAGAAAGGACACATGTATGTTCAGAATGAGTTAGCATGGTATTTTGAGAGGCATCATAGCAGGTCAGTGCAAGTCAGGGCAGAGCACTGCAAGGTCAGTCAATATGAGTATGAGGAAGGGTCCGATGGAGGAGTTGGAGGGTCCCAGAATATCTCTTAAAGCAGGGGTGTGCAAATCGAGGGGCGCGACATTTTCTTGGGAGGAGGGGCTCGGCGCTTACAGTGGCCCCTCGCTCTTCCCCACAGCATTTAAATTAAATGCCGGAAATCGCGCGCAAGTCCTCTGTAAGTTCCCTTTCCTTGTCTCCGGCGGCTTCTGGCGACAGCAACGTGGCGTCACATGATGTGGCATTGCCATAGCAACGTGATATCACATGACGTCGTTACATCAGAACGTCGGAGACAAGGTGGGGAGGGGGGAGCAGGGAAAAAGGTTGCGCAACCCTGTCTTAAAGCATTGTCTTGCATACAGATCAGAGGCCAAGAATGGATATGGATATCCGATGTGAAGCCGGAAATAAGACAGAAAAGACCGTTTCGGGAGAAGAAGGTGAGTGATGAAATAGCCGTCACTGTGTAACTCTTCCAATTACCTGTAACTTCATGCAGAGAAATAGCAACGCTTGTTTTTAACGTGTTAAGCGCCTAATGGGGAATTCAACTGCTGAGAGGTTAAGGGAGTTACTCACCAAACTCAGCGACGTTTCTGTGTCCCTGTGATAACTCCCCTAGGACATGCCTGAAAACCAGAGGTTACTCAATGTATTTTTGATAAATAGAAATATGACCTTCTGGGGAGGGGTACATAATGGGTACTGGGCCTGGTGAGGTGGGTATAACGGGTACTGGGCCTGGTGAGGTGGGTATAACAGGTACTGGGCCTGGGGAGGGGTGTATAACAGGGTACTGGGCCTTGGGAGGGGTGTATAACAGGGTACTGGGCCTGGGGAGGGGTGTATAACAGGGTACTGGGCCTGGGGAGGGGCGTATAACAGGGTACTGGGCCTTGGGAGGGGTGTATAACAGGGTACTGGGCCTTGGGAGGGTTGTATAACTGGGTACTGGGCCTGGGGAGGTGGGTATAACGGGTATTTGCCCTGTGGAGGGCGGTATAACGTGGTATTGCGGAGGGGGTATAAGTGGCACAGGAGCTCTTGCGATACAGAGTATCACTGTCCCTGGTTACAAACACTTCATGTCTCCTGCAGGTCAGGACACGCACGAAGGTGGTGCCCTTTGTGCCACCAGACGACGAGGCGGGCTACGAGGCGGACGACGAGGCATACGAAAAAGCGGGCGTCAAGTGGAACAATGAGGTGGGCTACAAGGCGGCCGAGGAGGCAGACGTGGTGTACGATGACCAAGGAGCATACGACAGGTGTGGCCGGATCTGCTGCTTCACCTTTTTTAGGCGGAGGAGAAGACCCTAGGAGCAGGTAGGAGAATACGAGAGGTGCGGACAGATCTGCTGCTTCACCTTTTTTAGGCGGAGAAGAAGCCGGGAGCAGGTAGCAGAGGAGCCAGGGCGTAGATACAGGGGTATTCTAGGGGCCCTGAGAAGTTGGTTTGACCGCAGGAGAGGCAGATAAGATCAGGAAGGCTGCGGGAGGGGCAGGTACTAGAGGGAGATAGGGATATTGGGCGTGAGAGAGAACAAGGAGCAGGGCCGGAGCACGGGTTTCATGCGCCCGAGGCGAAACTTAAAATTTGTGCCCCAGTTGTATAAAAAATAACAAGATAAATAAAATAATAAAATAAACAGTGGCGTAGCTATCGGGACTGCAGGGGGTGCGACCGCACCCCAGCGCGACGCAAAATAAAAACAAAAGGGCGCCAAAATACTGGATAAAAAAAAAGAATAATAATTTAAAAAAAAAGATAAATAAATTAGAAATAATAAGAAAAAAAATAATAATGATTATTAATGCGCCCCTAGGACCTTTGCGCGCTAGGCGACCGCCTAATGGCCGGCCGGCCCTGCGAGGTATGCGGGAGGAAAAGGGGTGAATGGGATAGATATGCAGGGGGATGGGGGAGCAGGTGAGTTATACACAGGGGCACAAGGGCCCCATCACCCACATCTCTATATACTGAGTGTGCCCCTGTGTATAACAACGCTGATCTGTGCTGCTCCATCTGATCTCACTGCGCAGTGATCCAGGGACCCTCCGATCGCCATTTAATGGGGTCAGGAAGGAATTTTTTTCCCCCATTGCACAGCAGGGGTTATGTTTCGCCTTCCTCTGGATCACAGCAACAAATTGCCCTTTGTGCATGAATTATCAGTGAGATCTTTATACACCCTGCATTGGTCTTCACTCCTTTGCTGCCGGAGGGGCCTGCAGTGCATTGCTCTGCGTGTTACTATATTGCTCTGCAATGTGCTGCAGGCCCCTACCAGCAAAGAGATTCATTATTTCAATAAAATACTCTCTTTAATCCAACCTATGTGTAGTGTCTTTTCTATCCGTTGTATCTATTGCTAACAGCTCAGTGATTCTTCCCCAGGTCATTGCACTAGTGTCACGCTGCCAAGCCGGGTGTGAGGGAGATTTATAGGGTCACATATACACTTCTGCCAAAACACGAGTGCAAACAGGAAGCCCCTCTGATCTCATATCTTTTATTACACAAAACGGTATCTAAAAAGGTAAAAAGAACATACATGGGATTCTGCTACAAATATCTCTCTAATTACAAACCAATTAGCAAATCATTCAGATTAGAGTCGAGCGAAAAGAAAGGGTTAAGTATGTCATGTACAGTATATGCAGTGCAGGCTGTTCTGCGCATTACATGCAGGGGACAACGTTTAGGGGATATAAGTAATGCTGATCTCAGAGCTGACCGGCTGACCTGCTCTTCTGGCTGACCGGAGGACCTGCTCTTCTGGCTGACCGGCTTCCCTTCTTCCAGCTAACTGACCTGAATTGTGGCCCCTGTATCTCCCAATTAAACGTTTTATTGGCATATTCTTGTTTGACTCGTTCTATACAGACATTTTCTATATATTCATTGTGGGATTTGATAACATCTGTAAGATCTCTCAGAATATCACATTCTGTACGTTTGTGCTGAATATTTTTCCATTCTCAATTTACTTAATATTAGTTTTTGGCTTCAATTATTTATATCGAGCCCAAAATACCTTTATACAGGATGCTGTTCCCTTTATCCCACAAATGCTGCTTCATTAAAGCCCGTGGGTGGCACTTAATGCATTCTCAGACTTTTAGGCAACATCCCTAATTTCCAAACGTGGGATAAAATCTGTGCATATTTAAATGGTTAATTTTTCCATTTTTCCATTGTGACAAAATATCAATTTTCTCACTCAGACTACTAAATCCCTCCCCAAAAATATCCGTTTCACATAAAAGTGTGTGCGCGTCTCCTTCCGCCTAACTGGCACGTCGTCCTTACGGGCGCCACTCCTTGCAACTCCACGCTGCCCTCCAGTGGTAAAAGAAATAAGATACATTTACTGTACTCGTCTGGCAGCTGCTCCCGTATAAGGTGGGTAACTCTGTATTAGGGGTCTTGGTAGAGTATATTTTATACTTATGTCGGATAGATGAGAAAATAATATTCCTAACAGGTTATTGTGAGAGGCCTTGGATCTGATCCTATATGCACGCAGTCCTCGCCTCTCTGACCTTGAACACATACTTCAATCTGATTTTTTGAGACTTGAAACTGGATTTCCCAAAACAAACTGATTTTAAACACTGACAAGACTGTAACAATGGTATTTGGGACCAGAGCTAAATTGCTAAAGCTGCCAATGACAGAGCTTCAGATAAAAACCAGCTCTAATACCATCCTAGCCCCTGTTACTTGTTTGAAATATCTGGGCATATAGTTCAACTCCCATTTAACATTTGGGATGCACATTGATACCCTGACATCCAAATCCTATGCCAAACTAGGTGTACTTTACAGGAACAAATCCTCCCTAAGGCCCTCATGCAGTAAGCAGCGATAAGCCACTTATCACCAGTTTATAGCCAAAAAAGCCTACAGCGATTCAGAAAGCCCAGAGAAGCTGGCGATTAGAGCAAAAATAACCGGGGTTTTTTTGCCGGAAAATAAATAAATAAATAAAATCGGCAGACGCGCGGTGATAAGCCACTTTTCAGCACTGATCGCCAGTTTTTCAAACACGCTCAATTCTATAAGCCCTGATCAGCTTATTGCGGCTGATCGCCACTTTAAAATTGCTGTTTCTTCTCCAAATTGTCCCGCCACAAAAGTTGGCAAGAAGGTGGGGTGAAGCTGCGATGAAAATAACATGCATGTGTCCCAGAGCTGATATCCATTAATATCAGCACCAGAGACCCCCGGCATGAATCCGATGCATAAAAAATGCATTTACAGGCAACTTCATTACCGCCAAGGCAATGAAGGGGTTATACACCCGTGCCAGGCTTATTGTGGGTAGCGGGGGTGGGTGAAGGTGGTATTTGGCCCTGGGTGGGTGTTTAGGCCTTGCCAGGGGGTTGCAGGATGACTTAACCTCTTCTTTAACTTCGTGGTTAATACCGCTAAGGTAATGAAGGGGTTAACCCCTCCCGCTACCCCCCCCCCACCCGGTAGGCCTAAACACCCATCCTTGGGGCCAATACCCCGTTCATCCACCCCCACTACCCACAATAAACAAAAATACACATAACAGCCCCACTAGCCACCTCCTAGGTCCCTAATAAACCATTACAATATTCATAAAACCATTATTTTGTTTACACCCAGGATTATTACATGGGATTAGGGCTATGTTATTCAGTGAGGGGTTGTATGTTTGTATTCGTAGGGACAGGCAAGGCCGGAGTCAGATGGGTTTCTCCTGCCTCTGTCCTCCCTGTCTCCTGACCCTTCCTGTAGCCGGACAAAGAAGAAGAAGCAGGCACACGGTCTTACTCAAAGGAGGTTTAATATGCCATAAAGTCCAACGTTTCGGCAGTCTAATACTGCCTTTCTCAAGGTGAAGGCTACCAAACACAAGAAAACAGTCACAATATATACCACCCCCCTGATACTCTCCCCGCTCTGCCACATAACCAGGATGTTGACGCCCCCTAGTGACGTCAGAGCTACCATATGGCGCCCCCTAGTGATGTCAGAGCTACCATATGGCGCCCCCTAGTGACGTCAGACGTCTAGGTCTAAATCCCTGGCAATACAGCATAGAGCTGTCTTGGAGGAATGCAGCCACAGCCACACCTCTCCCCAGACTGAACACTCCCCCATGATGACGTCAGCGTGACCCGCCCGTCGGGGGGAACGGGGGGGTGTGCACCAATCAAGACTGTACTCACAGGGCTGGACAAAGATGTATCCGTCGCCATGGGATCAGTGTCAGAGCAGGGAGGAGTGACACACTCCTATAAATCACCCTGAAAGTGTAAATAAACCACACACCAAAATATTCATAAAGCATATGTGCACAAAACTAATACAGCAATATACTATTAAAAACATGTGACTGTATACTGCTGATGACATCAGTATAATCCTGCAAAGTTACCGTGAAATGCCACATAAGAATATGCAGTACATCAGTATTTAGAATATACTAGTGTGTATACCTAGTCAGAAATGGGTACACACAGCCAGGGAAGGGGGGGGGGAAAAGGGGGAGGGAGGGAAGGGAAAAAAACCACACAAAAAGGATAATTTTCCCAATAGGTAAGTGCAGAGTCCATGGATGGTGCAAGATCAAATATGCCTGTAGAAAGACAAAAAATTACCTTCTATTAAGGAAGCATTTTAAATTCTGTTGCTCATTAAGACCCATACCGTTGCTGGTATTTAAAGCATGTATCCAGAATGCTTCACGTCTCAATAAGAAAGTCTCCCTATCTGGAGTAAGAAAATGTGAAAAGATATAGTGCGCTACTACAATCAATAAAAGTGAGGTGATATAGTGATGTACAAAAAGAGGTGACCTTTAAACACGTAGAGTATATGGAACGTCTGCAGCTGTGGCACCAGGGATGGCTCAAATACCCCCTAATAGCAAACAGAAATACAAAAAAACACAGCGCACAACGCTCATAGTGCATTAAAAATTATATTAGTAACCACAAAATAAAGGTGAGTATTAAGCGTACATTTAGATAGAAAAAACAATCATTTCAGGGTTAATGTTACCCAAGCACCAACGGACGCCAATAGAGATGTCGTGGCTCTCTCCTTCTCAATCCCTCAGCCTCGGGGGTAGGGCCTGGGTGGTCTTCCAATCGGTTAGCTGTTAGTACAGCCCTCAGCCTCAAGGTAGTACTTAGGAGGTCTCCAGTTCAGCTGAACAGCAGTACAGCCAATTCGCCGTGCCAAGCAATAATGTCTTTCACTGTTCCAGTCTCTGTAGCAGCGGAGCACACGCTGTGGGGCGTCTATTTTTAATTTTTATGATTCTCCCGCTTTGGGGGGTGACTGAATTGACTACCGGTAGTCAGACTGTTACAGACCGAGCAGCTCATGCATCTAAAGTTACCCGGTCTGCCACCCTCCAGAAAATGAGGAGTTCTGTAGTTACCCTCATTATCTGCATGTATCAGGCTATCCGCCAGATTCCTCCCTCTTTTGAATGCCACCATTGGTGGTACACAGCAACTTTCAGATAATATATCATCATTTTGCAGAATATGCCAGTGTTTAAGACTGGTAGATTTAATAAAACCACCAGCTTGACTGTACGTAGTAAGCAGGAAGGAAAAGACTTGGATCACAACTATGAAAAAACGAGAACTGGAGGCTAATAGAAAAAATAACAAATTATTTATTGGGACATAACTAATTAAAAAGAGAAACCTCTCGCATGGTGCGCTTTATCAAAGAGTAGTTTCACTGGTCTTAATCAAACTCTTATATGGTTTACACCCTCAAAAGCACCGCCCACCTGTGTCCAGGTAAACACAAACCCCCAGGACACAAATTCCCTGTGAAATGAAACACAGGAAAGGGGCGTAATGCTCAGAGGGCAGAGATCCACATAGAGGGAATAAACAGGTAAAAAATTTATAAAAAAAGACCAATCACATACAAAAGAAATATCAATAACACATATATATCAACTGTGGAAACATAAACATACACATGTCCAAATCTATAGTGAATATTCAATGTATATTTAACCCATTGATTTGTTAATTTTAATATCATAAGATGGCATATGAATGGTATATCATCAAACGCCTAGACACAATAGATATGGTTTAAAGGACATATGTAAAACACAATATTATTCTAGAAAAAAGTAAATATATAGTTAGAAAAAGGAAAACAAATAATAAATAATAAAGAAGAATAGATGCCAAAAGAAAATGTAGGACAATTGAATTCATTAATAAATATATATCTTATTTGATCACTAGAAAGCAGAAAAAAATGACAATAATAAATAACTTAATAAACAGACAATCATTATTATCATCGTGAGACGGAAGCATAGCAAGAATACTCATACAAAATGTTCATGAAAAATGTTTTAGATTTAAAATTTGTCCCTGAAGAAGCTCCTTTGCTGGAGGGAAACGCGCGTTGGACGCGCAATGTTGTCAGTCTCCTACTTGGAGCTGTTTTAATGTAGTGTCAGCAGTCTCCTGGCTCTAACTGTGTTGATCCCATTAGTTAGTTATTTATTTAATCCTTTAATTTTATAGTGAGTGTGCCTGCTTTCCTTGCACAGCACTGCCGTGTCTGGCAGGTCTATGCTGCAGTGTATGTACTAAGTGAACTTAAAGTGATTTGTTACCGGCGCTAACCACACCCAATCTGTGATAAAATAGTGCACAAAATTAAAATTCAAAATAAAATGTGTCAAGGTGATCACTGATCAAATTCTCAACCTTCCAGGAATGTGTACAGATTCCTTTCAATAGTAGCTTGTCCGGGATGGGAAGGGAGCGAAGATAGCAGGGATACACCATGAAAAATAAAAAATAAATGCATACAATAGTGTAATAAGTTCTTTTCAATCTGGATAAAACATGTATGTCTTGGCTCTATAGCAATGCCTACTTACAGCAGGTCAAAAGGTAAAAAGCATTGATCTACACAGCAGGTAGAAAGGTGTCAGGATCTTCAGGAACAACAGCCCAGGTTTACAGCATAAGAAATCAGCACCTCAGCTCAGACGTCAGTAGATGTGAGTGGATCAGAGACATGCAAAAGAAAGGCAGACCATAGTGTCGATCGTGCATAAAATTTATATAAACAAACAACAAATTTTAGGAATTGTACTCACATTGTGTACATAATCATAGTTCACATAAGGCTTTACTTGAGGCAAATGGAGTGCTGGTTCAGTGTGGAGCAGCTCACCGGGGATCTTCTCCTCAATGAATGCTCCTGAGGAAGTTGTCTAGTACGACGAAACGCGTAGAGCCACTTTCATTGCTGCAGCTGCTCTTTCTACTGAAGGCTTCAGAGTTGCTGAGTTCCCCCACCGTTTGCCTCCAAGACCGGATGCCGTCAGCCCAACAGCGGATGTGACGTCAGACGCCATCTCCCACCCGGTCTGTTGTGAGTCTAAGGAGAAGATCCCCGGTGAGCTGCTCCACACTGAACCAGCACTCCATTTGCCTCAAGTAAAGCCTTATGTGAACTATGATTATGTACACAATGTGAGTACAATTCCTAAAATTTGTTGTTTGTTTATATAAATTTTATGCACGATCGACACTATGGTCTGCCTTTCTTTTGCATGTCTCTGATCCACTCACATCTACTGACGTCTGAGCTGAGGTGCTGATTTCTTATGCTGTAAACCTGGGCTGTTGTTCCTGAAGATCCTGACACCTTTCTACCTGCTGTGTAGATCAATGCTTTTTACCTTTTGACCTACTGTAAGTAGGCATTGCTATAGAGCCAAGACATACATGTTTTATCCAGATTGAAAAGAACTTATTACACTATTGTATGCATTTATTTTTTATTTTTCATGGTGTATCCCTGCTATCTTCGCTCCCTTCCCATCCCGGACAAGCAGTGTATGTACTACCATTATCACTGCATTTGCCAGCTTTATCACTCTAGCACTCTTATTTTAACACACTAAAGTCTCCATTATAGTGCGCAGTGCTGGCTGATCTAGCAAGGTAGCTGGACATTTAACCCATTGGCCACTCACTTGTGTACATCTATACACTTCCATTATTGGGTCTCACCGTTGCTCCAGAGGGGTTAACACCCTGACTCCTAGCAATCTGTGTCCTCCATATCCCACCATTATTAAGTGGTTAAATGGGATAGTATGAACTTATAACTGACGACAAGGTTGCCTGATAGCGTTGATTTAATATATTTTTAATTCACATTACACATTACTTTGGTAATATATGTTTTAAGTAAATTTATTAAAAGTTAATTTTTACACTGTTATGGTGTGCATTTAAGTGAATTCTTTTAGGGGGCACATCCATTTTGTGTTTCCCTTCACCTTTTCTAGATCCCATTCTGTATTAATTCCTGCAGGGGATAATGTATCCAAAGAATGGATCCAAAACATCTCCCGCTGGTTGAGGAGCTTTAATCTATCACCCCCTCTCATGGGCATGGGCACCAGTTCTACAGCAGAAAAATGAACATTTGATAGACCTCCTGAAGGACAGTCAGTAAAATGTTTTGAAACTGGTAACATGAAATCTTTTCTTTTAATGGAACGTATATGCTCCATGATTCTGTTTTTAACAGGGCGTATAGTGCAGCCCACGTACCCTTGGCCACAGCCACAGGTAAGAAAGTATATGACAAATTGTGAGTCACAATTAATAAAGGATGGGATCCTATAGTTCTTTTTAGAATAAATAGTCTTAATAGACTTAATTGGTTTCGCATAGCAGCAAACGCAACATTTTCCACATTTAAAAAAACCTTTTATTTTAAACAGATTTGTTAGACTTCTTAGAGTCAAACAATCTTGGAGAAAGATAGTCAGATAAGGATTTGGATTTCCTAAAAGTAATGGCTGGACCCTGGTTAACTGAACTATGTAGGTCCTTATCAAGAGTGAGGGTCCCCCAATGTTTATAAATGATAGAACGAATCTGTTCAGCCTGGCGACTAAACTGGGTGACAAATAGAGCAGACGTCACTCGATCCAATTCATGTTTCTTCTTGAACTTCACAGACGAGTTCGATAACAAATCGATCCTGTTTGTAGATTTGACACACAGATATGCTGCTTCAATATCAGTGTGATTATATTTTCTTTGAGCAAATCGAGTTTTTAATTCCTCTGCTTGATGCTCAAATAAATCGTCATTTGAACAAAGCCGTCTTAGTCGAAGGAATTCAGCCTTGGGTATACTTCGAATGAATGATTTAGAATGACTGCTGTCTGCTTCCAATAAAGTATTACGTGAATGAGGCTTTCTAAAAATGTCCGTTTGAATAGTGCCTGTCGTGTCAATAAATAAAGTAATGTCTAAATAATTGATGTGATTCATGTGTTCTTCATAAGTAAATTTAAGATTTAAAGAATTAGTATTAAGTGTATGAATAAAGGCATGCAGTGATAATAAATCCCCATCCCAAATCATAATCAAATCGTCAATATACCGTTTATAGAAAATAATCTGATGACGAAAAGAATTATCAGCACCGAAAATGTGTGTGGATTCCCAAAGACCCACAAACAAATTAGCATAAGAGGGGGCAAATGACGTCCCCATAGCAGTACCCCGTGTCTGAAGATAAAATTGTGCATCAAAAGAAAAATAATTATGGGTGAGCAGAAACATAATAGAATCCAAAAGAAAGGCACGTAATGAAATGGACAATGTAGAAGCATCAAGAAAAAATTCCACTGCTCGAATCCCTTGCTCGTGATCTATGATTGAGTAAAGTGACATCACGTCCAATGTCACCCATCTAAAAGTCTTTTTCCAACTAACATTTTTTATATCTTAAAAACAAAAATAAAATAAATAACGAAAGAAAACAGAAATAGTCCTTGGCGCACTATCTGGTATATAAACCTGACAGAAAAATGAAGTCCAAAGATCTTGGTAGTGAGGATTGTTGGTCCGGAATCCAATCGTACTCAAAGTCCTCTGAGGTGGTGGAATCAGATTTGTGCGAATGATGCTTTAATGCATGCCAGACCAATATGATTGGGTTCAAAGCTGGATCTTAATGAATGTTGCAGATGTGTTTTGGGGTCAATGTCTTGGAAGGACTGGTGACCACTCCAGATGTGAAGTATTCAGAAATGTTACGTTCTTCCCTCTGAGCAATAATGACCTTCTGTATGTAGACTCTCTAATATGAGGAAAAAGCCTTAATGGACTGGTCATGCACAGCTGCATCTAAAGACTTAGTAAACAATTATTTGGAAGTCTGACAGGGAGGAGGAGTCAGACTTCCAAATAATTGTTTACTAAGTCTTTAGATGCAGCTGTGCATGACCAGTCCATTAAGGCTTTTTCTTCATATTAGAGAGTCTACATACTGCACCGACACACTTTATTCGAGCAAATACCCAGTATGTACCTGGCAGATACCTGGAATGCGCCGCTCCTCACCTCTGACAAGCCCCGTTGCGTTTGCCTTCCCAGCCTGGGTTCATGCCTGGCTGACGGGCGGCTGATCTGTTAAATGATAATGATTAGGATTTAATAGGCTGCAATGCTTCGCGTGTCTACCAGATGGCATAAATTCATGAATTGTAATGCAGTATATATATATATACTGTGCAGTATTGCAGCCAGCTGGAATAAAATGCTTCAATCCCTGCCTGGAAAATACCTCAATGCACTCGGGCAGAAAACAGTCACAAACCTCAATACACCCGGGTATACCCGAATTCGTGGGACTAGCCGAGCTCGAATAAAGTGTGTCGCCAGTGTACAGAAGGTCATTATTGCTCAGAGGGAAGAACGTAACATTTCTGAATACTTCACATCTGGAGTGGTCACCAGTCCTTCCAAGACATTGACCCCAAAACACATCTGCAACATTCATTAAGATCCTGCTTTGAACCCAATCATATTGGTCTGGCATGCATTAAAGCATCATTCGCACAAATCTGATTCCACCACCTCAGAGGACTTTGAGTATGATTGGATTCCGGACCAACAATCCTCACTACCAAGATCTTTGTACTTCATTTTTCTGCAGGTTTATATACCAGATAGTGCGCCAAGGACTATTTCTGTTTTCTTTCATTGTTTGTTTTATTTTTGTTTTTAAGCTATTGTTGTACTTACCTTGTGGATAGGTTTGTGGTTTTTCAATCCTTAGGCAGCCGTCTTCTCAGTTTGTTATATTAGTCTGTAGAATTCACTAGTTTATTGTTGTATCTTTGTAAGGGAATTCCAACATTTAGAGCACTTATCCATCATTATCGTGTATTGTTAAGTTAGGCTAATAGGTTAAGCGCTTAGTATATGTTTAGTTTAATTTTTTCTATCATAACATTTTTTATAGCGGATAAAAGATCCATAGAATCTCTCAGAAAAGAAGGCAGATTTTTTACCAGTGGCTGTAAAAAACCATCAATGTAGCGTGATAACCCATCTCCCAAAGATCCAATACTGGCCACAATGGGCCGCCCAGGAGGGCGGACAAGTGACTTATGGATCTTTGGGAGATGGTGGAAGATGGGCACAATAGGTGAGGCATTGTAGAGAAACTCATATTCCTTTGTGTTAAGTACAAATAGGGCCTTTCCTTCTTCAAGAATCTCTTTCAAAAGGTGTAAAAACTCACATGTGGGATCATGTCAATTTTGTATAAGATTCAACATCCTCAAGTAATCTAAGTGCCTCTGCCTGATAATCTGAAGAAGAGGGCACCACAATGGCCCCTCCCTTATCAGCCTTTTTGATTGTAATAGACCTATCTTCCCTGAGGGCAATCATCTCCTGGAAGTCAATATCTGACAGATTCGTTTTATTTAAAGAGGGAACCCCCCGGGGTACAATACCCCTAGCCAATAACCTGAGATCCCTCTCAACCAGCTTCTCAAAGGTCTTAATATTATGATTGTTAAAAATATGAGGGCAAAAGGTTGATTTCTTCTTAAGACCTAAGTGTAATTGCCCAAAGAAGCTGAATGAGGAAGGGATCTCAGGCTCCAAATCCTGATTTTGTTCATCATAAAGATCTCTAAGATCTGATAAAGCACATTGTTCACGAAATGAATGCAAATCCAAATTCTCCATTGAAACATCAATACCATCAACATTCTCAGCTAGACCTCTATCAGTGGAATATAGTGGAACCTCTGTTGTCCCTTTTTTCTATTAAAATATTTTTTAAGAGACAATTTGCGAATTAATTTTTGGAGATCAATGATGGTATTGAATAAATTAAAATCTTGGTATGGGGCAAAATTTAAACCTCTATTTAGAACCGCAATCTGGTCATCTGTAAGAGTCTTATGTGAAATGTTGATAACATTATCCACAACTTCTCCTATGCATATTTCTTTCTTTTGCTCGATCCCCCGGATCCCCCTCCCCCTTCTCTTCTTTGATGATCTCCTTGTCCTCTTTCGTTTTTTGACTCCTTTTGAAACAAGGAGTATGAAGGTTTATCTTCTTTCCGAGAGGGCATCATAACAGATTTTTGTGAAGAGTCGGTTTCAGGGGAGGTAGATCTAACTCGCCAATTATCATCATCATCACAAAAGGAAACGCCTAGTGAACGACTCTCATAGTCAGAACCATCTGACTCAAAACTGGAAGCGTTTCCATGGCGTTTTAGGATGGATTTATTCGGGTTCTTGGAGTCACCTTGTTTTTTATTATTCTGATATTTAGAACCAGATTTTGGTTGTGGCTTTTGTGCGTTTGTAGTGTAGCGTTGCCATATATAAACTTGCTGCTTCTCATAGTCTATCTTGTCCCTATCAAACTTTTGTTGTTTCTTAATCATTAGAGACTTTTCCATAGCACCCACGTTGCTTAAAAGTGTTTGGTCATATTTAATAAAATTCTCCATTTTTCTGCAACCTTTCAATTTATCCTGTAGGACTTTCACATTGGCTCTCACTTTCTTTTTTTTAATTTAGCTTATACTTAATGATCAATTTGATTAGCTTAAATGAGCAATGATCTAATATGGCTTTCCAGTCATTCTCAAAATCTTTATTAATAAAGCCAAAGGACGGTACCTTTTTCAAGCGTAAGCCTCACGGAATCCTTTTAACTCTAGCATAGTTCTCAAGAGTGGTAATGTCCCACCAATACCTAATGTCCTGTGATAACAGTTTTTCCAATGTAAGGAAGTGGGTAATTAAGTCAGCAGGCTCTTCACAGATGAAATTAGCACCTTCATCAAAAACTGACTGCCCTCCTCTGACGGTGAGTGTCTCCACAGTTAAAGGCATAGGTATCAGTAACCCCTTCCTCATCCTCCACTTCTACATAATCTTCCATAATAAAAAACACACAGGATAGGAATAGCACGAATACTCACTCCAGAGAAATAAAAAAAAATGTTCCACAGAAAGAAAAAATGTGAATAAATAGATGCCACAAAAAATAAATAAATAAATGGTTAGAAAAAAAAATAACGATAGCACTCCAGTTCTCAAATCACCAATTAAGTGATTACATACATATTCACGGGGTATAAGCCTCTTCTTATAATGTCAATAATGAAAGTCTTAATTCCAGGCTGAGCAGCCGTGGCCAAACCAGCAATATGCGAAGCAGAGGAAAAGACCTCCCAGCCCAATGTTACAATCCTGGTAGATAGCGTGTATCACGCGCATGCTGTATTAACCCCCAGCAAAATGAATCCTTAGAGGGACCAAGGGCCCATCGTGTCCAGTGTTTTCACGTTCAATGTGATCAAGGATTCATCACAGCTACAGTGCTTATTCCTACATGGTTGGTCTCCGATGTGCTGGGGGTTAATACAGCCTGCGCGTGATACACGCTGTCTACCAGGCTTGTAGCGTCGGGCTGGGAGGTCTTTTCCTCTGCTTCGCTTATGACTGTACGTAGTGGTAAATACAAGCCTGTCCTCCTTCTTATTTTTGGTAGCACTTACCTCTTTATCCAGTGCCCGGTCTAACACAGCAGGAGGATATCCCCTAGCCAGGAATCTACTACGTAGTTCTCCAATAGCTGGTTCAATATTATCCTTCCTGCTCGTGATTTTGCAGACCCGGACTTTCTGTGAAAAAGGTAATGCATCAATAAGAGAAGGAGGATGATGGTTATCTGCCCTTAAAATGGCATTTCTGTATGTATCCTTTCTAAAAAGATCAGTATGTAACTCCCCATTAGTCTGTGTAATGAGGACATCTAAAAAAGAGAGTTGCTGTGTACCACATCATCTGAAAAACACGGTGGAGGCAGTGATGGCATGGGCATGCATGGTTTACAATGGCACTGGGTCACTAGTGGTTTTTGATGATGTGAACGAAGACAGAAGCAGCCGGATGAATTCTGAAGTGTATAGGGATATATTGTCTGCTCAGATTCAGCCAAATTCAGTGAAGTTGATTGGACGGCGCTTCACTTTACAGATGGACAATGACCCAAAACATACTGCGAAAGAAACCCAGGATGTTTTTAAGGCAAAGAAGTGAAATATTCTGCAATGGCCGAGTCAATCACCTGATCTCAACCCGATCGAGCATGCATTTCACTTGCTGAAGACAAAACTTAATGCAGAAAGACTCACGAACAAACAACAACTGAAGACAGCTGCAGTAAAGGCCTGGCAAAGCATCACAAAGGAGGAAACCCAGCGTTTGGTGATGTCCATGCGTTCCAGACTTCAGTCATTGCCTGCAAAGGATTCTCGACAAAGTATTAAAAATTAACATTTTATTTATGATTGTGTTAATTTGTCCAATTACATTTGAGCCCCTGAAATAAGGGGACTGTGTATGAAAATGGTTGCAATTCCTAAACGTTTCATACGATATTTTTGTTCAACCCCTTGAATTAAAGCTGAAAGTCTACACTTCTATTGCATCTCAGTTGTTTCATTTCAAATCCATTGTGGTGGCGTACAGAGCCAAAATTATGAAAATTCTGTCAGTGTCCAATTATTTCCGGACCTAACTGTGTGTGTGTGTGTGTGTGTGTGTGTGTGTGTGTGTGTGTGTGTGTGTGTGTGTGTGTGTATATATATATATATATATTTTTTAATGATAGGGATGTAAAGTAGGTTTGTAAATGAAAAAAAAAAATATGAAACCCTTAATACAGCTGAATCCCGTTATAACGCGGTGCTCTTGGTCCACATAATGAGCACGTTATAACCAGGATCGCGAAATGGTCGGCGCAATCAGGAAGAACGGTTCTGCGAGGACTTACCCGGCATCTGCAGCTCTCTCCACTTCATCAGGCTCCAAGGTGCTTACATACGCTCTCCCAAGCTTTCAATTTGACTGACTTTTGAGCGCAGGAGGGTCACATGACCCTTCTCTGATCAATGACAGCCCAACAGTGAATACATTTTATATAATACACATGCGGGAATTGAACCCTGATCACCCATGGACTGCACTGTGCAGTAGATGTTACGTTTGTTTATAGAGTCAGATTCATCACACCAATACTGTGGTGTAGCAGCTAGAGAATTGCACCAGCATATGAAAGATCATGGGTTCAATTCCCGCATGGTGTAGGGGTGTGTGTATATATGTGTATCAGCGTGTGTCTGTTAGCAATAATGCATTGAATATTATATAAAAATAAAACCTTGGAGATGTTTTTAAATCGGGAGCCACGCTCAGACAGCATTAAAAGCGGATTCGCGCTATAGCAGATTGCGCTATAACGGGGTTGAGCTGTACTAATATTTTGACCACAGGGTAAACGGGTTGGAGTAAGCCATGCTTCTTATCTGTACCAACATTAAATACCCAAGGGTTTAAAGATTGGTACATGTCTGGAGTGTTTATATCTAGCTAGCACCAACACTGTCCTGGGTTTCCATTACTCAATGCAATATAAAAAAATGTTTTTTTTTTTTTCAACTTTAAATTTTTATTGGAAAGTACAAATACAGCCAATGTTCCACAGCCCATTATTACATTTCCAGTTTTGTTAAACACATGTAATGACGCCTCGAAGACACATCCACTTAACACTTTACAAACAAGACCAGACGAACTTGACAAGGGGACAGGGAAAGAGGTTAGGGGTGGGAGGGAGGTGGTAGGTTGCCAGGCTCTGGTGCAGTTTTTTAGATATCTCTTGTTCAACCTTTTAGGCAATAGCTAAGGGTTTTAACTGGGACAGGTTCTTCTGAGGTTTCTTTCTTTTATTTGTTTTTCCCTATTCTATGACTACATGAAGGTCTGCTAACTGTGCGTCGCTGAGTCGTGTTGTCTAATCTGCCCTTAAAGGAGAACGCACCTAGTTTAATTAGTGCAAGATTGAGGTGGCGTCCACTCCTGGGATGTCTACCTGGGTCAACCATGGATCCCAGACCTTTAGAACATTTGTGCCGGAGTCATTAACTAAACTCGTTAATTGTTCCATCCGGCAGACATGCCAAATTCTGTTTTTGATCTTAGGGATAATTGGTATCTCCTGCTGTTTCCATAATGCTGCGATCTCACATCTTGTGGCTGTAGCAAAATGCGCGATTAATTTATGCGACGCATTTGACAGACCCTGGATCCGCATGCCCAATAGGAACAGCCACGGGTCCAGGGGGATCTCCAAATCGAGAATCCGCTGAATCCAATCTCTGATTTGTTCCCAAATAGGGGCCCCCTTAGTGCAAGACCACAACATATGTCGGAGGTCAGCTGCTTCCCCACACTGTTTAGGGCAGAGAGGGGAGTAGCCTTTTACAAATTTCGCTAAGCGCGTCGGAGTGTAATACCACCTCATAAGGACTTTATATGCGTTCTCCTTTAATGTGGTGCAGATTGAGCTTTTCGCCGCCGCCTGTATAATTCTGTCCCATTCGTCGTCCTCTAAAGTCTCTCCTAGGTCTGATTCCCAGTGTCTCATGTAACTCAGTCTATTGTCAATGGGCGACTTCTGGCAGATCACTTCCCTGTACATTCTAGATGTGAGTCCCCTTGTGTCCGTATCTCTGGAACACAGCTGCTCAAAATTTGTTCGCGCCGGTCGAATTGGCGTTTTATTGTAGAAATCTCTGATCTGGAGGTACCTAAAAAATTTGTTTGGGATATTCTTAGAGGATTTAATTTGGTCAAATGTTTGTATGGTCGTTATGCCCTCCAGATCTTTTAGACGGGAGAAGCCCTTCTGAGTCCATATCAAGAAATTTTTGCTATTCAGGTCCGGAGCGAAGTCTGGGTTGCCCACTATTGGTGTCATTAATGATGTTTTGGTAGTCAAATTACATTTGAATTTCGTGGCCTCCCAAACTTATAATGAATTGACCATGGTCTGCAGCGGATTGTTCATCTTGCGTACCCCTTCTCTGGGTAGCCAGATTAAATTTCGGATTTCAATTGGTGCACAGCATCTCTTCTCCAACTCAACCCATCTCCGTAGGCTTGGGTCTGTGTGCCATTGGAAAATCTGCCCTAATTGGGCTGCTTTATAGTAGGCCTGCAAGCAAGGCACCGCTCACCCTCCGCAGGATGAATGGGACGTTTTAATATTCCTTTAGCAATTCTTGGGTTTTTCCCGTTCCAAATAAATTTTATAATTTTTGACTGGAGGGAGAGGATGTCCGCCTGCACCAAAGGGATAGGGAGACTCTGGAAAAGATATAGCATCTTTGGGAGGAGATTCATTTTCACGCTATGTATCCTCCCAATCCATGAGATGCTCCCCTTCATCCAGGTTCGGAGATCCTCCCCCAGCGTCTTTATGATCTTGGGGAAATTTGCTTTATATAAAGTTTTGTACTCCCTTGTGAGATAAACCCCTAAATATTTGATAGCGGAGGGTTGCCATTTGAACTGAAAATTGAGGTCAATCAGTTTTTCAACTTCTTTTGGTAGATTAATATTGAGGGCTTCTGATTTAGACTGATTGATCTTAAATCCCGAAATTTGGTTAAATTTGCCCAGTATGTTGAATACATTTGGGAGAGATGTGAGAGATTTGGCTATTGTGAGAATGACATCGTCCGCATATAGAGCGGCTTTGTGCATTTGGTCTCCCACAGGGATACCAGAGATATCTGGGTTATTTCTGATGTGTGCCGCCAAAGGCTCTATACATAAGGCGAACAGTAGTGGCGACAGCGGGCATCCTTGACGTGTTCCGCTTTTGATTTCAAACTGTTCTGAGGGGAAACCTTGATATCTCACTCTTGCTGTTGGGTTTTTATACAACGCCAGGATGGCCTGCAGGAGGCGTCCCTCAAAGCCAAATGCTCTCAGTGTTTCCGATAGGTAGGGCCAATCTATTCTATCGAAGGCTTTTTCAGCGTCCAGACTTAACACCATGGAGTGAATTTTTTCTTTTTGGGCCAGATCAATTAGGTCAATAATTCTCCTGGTGTTATCTGCCGCTTGTCTACCTCCGATAAACCCTACTTGATCCGTGTGAATTAACCCGGGAAGAACACTACCCACCCTGTTGGCTATAAGTTTAGAGTATATTTTGAGGTCCAAGTTAATCAGTGAAATGGGCCGGTAGCTCTTACAGTCTGCCGGGTCCTTTCCGGGTTTATGGATCACCGATATTGAGGCTTGGAGCATTTGTGCTGGGAATGAGGCCCCTGCTAAGATTTCATTGAATAACTTTAACATGTGGGGGGCTAGAATTTTTAAATATTTATTGTAATATAAGTTCGAAAAGCCATCTGGCCCTGGGGCTTTAGCCGGTTTTAGTGCTTTGATGACCCCAGAGAGTTCCTCCATCGTGAAGTCCGACTGGAGTGCCTCCCTTTCGCATCTCTTCAAAATGGGTAAATGTGCCTCTATTAAGAAGGTCCGTAAATCCTCCTTTGTTTTCGGATTATGGGTTACCTTATCTCCATTGTATAATATTTCGTAATACTTTTTGAATTCCCCTGCTATGTTCGCTGGGATGGAGGTAAGGTCCCCATCTTGGTTTCGAATTGCGTGAATGTGATAGTTTGGAAGCTTGTTTTTTTAGCTTATTGGCAAGTAGTGTGTCAGGCTTGTTAGCTTTTTCATAAAATTTCCGCTTGGACCAGGTCAATTCCTTCTCGGCCTGGGCGGAGAGGAGGTTAAGACTAATTTTAGTGGCTAGTATTTGAGTTAACGTGTGGGCATTCTTATTTTTTTGTGGAGGGAGGAAAGCTCTGCTAGCTGTTCCTCTAGCTTCAAAATTTTTCCCTCCCGTTCTCTTTTCCGTTTAGCGGCCAGATTCATAATGACCCCCCTGAGGGTAGCCTTATGGGCCTCCCACAGTCTGGAGTGCGTAGCCACACTCCCCTCATTCTCCTCGAAGTATTGTGTGAGCTTTTCCCCAATTTCCACCTGTAGGGCTGGGATTTTCAGCAAGATTTCGTTTAGTTTCCAGTTCGCTCTAGGTCTGTCTAGTGGGATTAGTGTGCACCGCAGCTCTATAGATGCATGGTCTGACCATGAAATATCATGGATCTCGGTGCGAGAGACCCCAGGGACCATTCTGTTGGATACAAGGAAGTAATCTATCCTGCTATATGTGTCATGTGGGTGTGAGTAGAAGGTGTATTCTCTCAGTCTCTGGTGTTGTTCCCTCCAGATGTCGAGTAGTTGGCAGTCACGTAACCCTTTTTTAATTGTTAGTATGTCAGATCTGTGTGTAATATTAGTGGATGAACATCTGTCAAGGTCCTCCCGTAGTGCCCTGTTCAAGTCTCCAGCGACAATGATATTACCTCTGGCCACTTTGTTGAGTTTCCCAAAGAAGGTAGAGAAAAAAACGGGGGCCGTCTCATTAGGGGCATATATTGTTGCTAGAGTAATTGGGAACCCTTGGATTGCACCTCTTACTATGAGGAATCTGCCCTCTTTATCTTTGAAAGTCCTATCGGGTACGAACGGTATTCTTTTATGAATTAGTATGGCCACCCCTTTTTTTTTGACTTTCGCGGAAGACAAAAAGTGTGTCGGGTAGTCCTTATCCAGGAATTTGGGGTAGTTGTCTTGAGAGAAGTGTGTTTCTTGCAGAAACAGAATTTCTGCCCCTTTACGCTTATAATCTCGGAAGGCGATTCTGCGTTTAACCGGGCTGTTAAACCCCTTAATGTTATGTGATACTAGCCTGAGTTCCTTACTCATTTAAAAGTATGAGATGACTTTGCTGCCGATATCTGTTCTTGATTGATGCACCTGGACCACAATCCCGACCTCCTCTTCTTCTCGAACTGCAATACCTCACTTCACCACCTACAGCAATACACAAGGGGGAGCACACAAGAGGGTACACCTGGGGGGACACAACAAACACTAGACAAGACAAAAGACAGTAGAATTCTCGTCGTCTCGGCGACGTCGCCTCCTTGACGAGATCACCGCCTTTGGGAAGCTGGACTCCTCTCCAACCGCCCGGAGGAAACGTGGGATGAAGTTCACTCACCCACCGCGTCCAGTCCCAAAGGACTTCACTAGGGCCCAGGAGATCCACCCTCCTCCCCCCTAGTGCGTGGCCCATGCGGATTTTTGAAGCAGGTCACTCCCCCCCACTCCTGCCTCGCTCTTCCTGAGCTTGAATGAATAAAACCTAACATATACTATGCATAACCAGAGTCTGTCCCGGCTTTGTTCACCCCTGTAGTGTATCAGGCTAATCCCTCGGTGTCATGGCCTCAGCAACCTGTGTTTCTTTGCTTCTCCTCCAGTTCTCGTCCCCCTACTTGAGGTCTGGTCCCCGGCCACGGTGAAGCTGTCACCAAATAAAGAAACTCACCCCCGAGTGAAAGAGCGGTGATCCCCGACACCCCAACTACAGATGTCCAGTGATCAAGCAACCTGCGCTGAAACTGAATCCCTGGTGAGAAAATTTGCGGCCTACCTTTCTGATGATGGCGGCCCCCGACACAAGATGGCGAAGCAGCTCTAGAAGGCGGGAATCCACAGTGAACCGCAGGAGCAGGAAGAGAGCGGTGAGCGGGAAACAGGAGCGGGCGCACGCACCTCCGCACTGGTGAGAGACGTCTTCCAAAATGGCCGCCCCCCGGATACGCATCACAGCTGTGCCCCGGAAGGAGCGGCGCCATCTTGGAGGTGGCGCGGAACCAGCTCCCACCGGCGCGACCAGATGACGTCACCAGCAAGACCAAGGACAGCCGTAAACCCATCAAGGCGTCCAGAATGCGCCGGATGACCCGCGCAGGCCTGGATTAGTCACCTCACCGGCCCGACGCGGGCTTTTTGAATTTTGCGTCTGGGAAGAATAGAAAGACATACGGGAAGGGAATTAGTATAGCGCCGTAGCGGCAGAACCATTAAGCGAGTAAGGGCAGGGTGAGTGATAGAGAGGGAGTTAGTAAGAGGATAAAAGCAAGTAGATGAGAGGAAATAAGCCGAAGTGGAGACATTTAAGGAGACAATACTATAAGAAGGAGTAAGGAAGTAGACTTGAATTTAAAGTGGGGTAGGGATGCAGCAAGTAGTAAGGAAGTGGTAGAGGGGAGAGCAAGGAGGAGAGGAAGTAGGGAGCTAGAAAGAAAGAAGAATAAATGTGGAGAAGTGAGGAAATCAGAAAGCTATAGAAATGTGCAAGTTAGATAGTGGGAGTGGTGACTGGAAGTGGAGTGAAGGGGGACGTGAAGTAGGACTTGGTAGGTTAGGTATCAAAGGAGGTAGAGAAGTGTTAGTAGGTTGGTGAAGACAGGTTGAGTGGGAAAGGAGAAGGGAAGTAAGGAGCAGGGCGACACAAGGTTAAGATAGACAGATGAGATCGCTGGGGAAGGTTGAAATCAAAAAAATGTTTTAAAGCACTTTACTACATTTGTGAAGTAAGGCTTTAACCGAACATGAAAATCAGTATTCTGAAGGAGCAAGTCACTCGCTTTTTATAAAAAAATTTTTTTTTAAAACAGGATTGAAGCAGAGGGTCTCCCCAAGCTGAACCGCATTCATTTCAACTCTGGGACCCCCCCATTTCCCATAATACTTCCCTCCAAAGGGGGTGCCAGGCTATACGATAAAGGGGGTAACCAGGCTATACAATAAAGGTTACCACTGGAACGGTGGGCCCCTGGCAGCTACCTGGCACCATAAGCCAGGGGCCCGGCATTATAACATGTGAACGTTAAAGTGTCCCCTGCCTTTCCACTTTTCATAGAAAAATGGAAAAAATGTGTGGTGCTCTGAAAAAAAGCCTCAAAATATGTAGTACAAAAATTGTAACGTTCAATAAATGTATATAATGATTCCCGAAATGAAAACCCCCTGGATAATGGATAAGGGATAGTCAATCCATAGGACACAGAACAATCATGTATTAATCACTGCTCCATTGTAATCTGACTAGTGGGCTAGGGCCCCCACGAGCACTGTAGTAAGGGGCCACACAATAAAGTGTCCCAGCATATAATGTCAGAATGGAGAATGTGCTTGTGATAAAATAACTCACAGTTAGAGTTGGTAATGTCCTTTTGGCTGTCCAGGTTTCTTCTTTCACAGTAGGGGGTGTGCTTCTGTTTTTTCTGGATGACTTGACACGAAGCAAAAGGAAAAAGCAGGCACTAATACTCGGGAAAGTAAAAAAAGGTTGAATGAAATCCAGGAGAGCGTGTGCCCATAAAAAAAGACTATTTTAATGGAAACCACAAAAAAAATACAGCTACATTACGGGGTACACAGACCCCCACCAACGCAATTCGAGCCGCGTTGGTGGGGGTTTGTGTACCCCGTAATGTAGCTGTATATTTTTTGTGGTTTCCATTAAAATAGTCTTTATGGGCACACGCTCTCCTGGATTTCATTCAACCTTTTTTTACTTTCCGGAGTATTAGTGCCTGCTTTTTCCTTTTGCTTCGTTTCCACTTTTCATGTTCCCTGAGCCTAAGACTCATGAAACGTTCTATATGTAAGTTTTAGGTGAGATATTTGGGTAGAAATGCAATCATGTTGTTTGCAGGAGTTTGGGGGGGGCAAAGATATCAGTAGTCTCCTAATTCTCCCTGGCGTGCAGGCATGATTTGCCAGTACGTGGGTTGAATTACACCAGGGCTGCCCAGTGACTCCTGATTTTCAAGCCCAGATATCCCAGTCCTATTTCCCTTACAGCTATGAGTCTGCCCAAGTTATCCTATGTATTAAAGTATGTTTTATTTCATTTGTGTGTAGCGGTCATGTAAAATGGCTACAGTCATCTCTCCTGCTGACAGTAAGGCCTAGTAAGTTGTGGGCATGCCAGCAGTAATTATGGAGGTTTGCCCTCACACCCTGGTGGGGTGCCCTGTGTATGGATGGGAGTGGTCACATGCTCTGATTCCATGGTTAGTGATGTCAGAGGTGTGTCAGCTTCCAGAGTGTACATAAGGCACAGCACTGTGTCTAATAGTTAGTTCTATCTGAGTTCTGAGTTCTGTAGGAGTTCTGAATAGTCTGCGAGAGTTATGTTATAGTAGCTGAACAGGAAGACTGTGTCCAGGGACCTGGCACAGGGTAAAGACATCCCGGCTGGGATAGGGAATCCCTATTAAAGGAGAATTACACCTTTCAAAGGGAAGCACTGAGGGACAATGAGTGGCTAGAGAAACTACTGCGAGGGGCAGTTAGCCCACCTCAACCAATAAAGATGCTCTTAATCACAAACCCTCTCGTGTACATGTGTGGAGTGAATGTACAGAGAGGAGCACCACAGAGGAGTTCCTCGTCAGGACCATCCCCAAGTGACCGAAGGGACCCTGATGAGGTGGAGGCGCTGCACTGGAACTAGGTAGGACTCCGCACACTACCTCAGCTGCCTGTCTGGACGGGTCCTCCCCACACACCATCATGCGGGAGACTCAGGAGTCCTGTTGCCAACAGGTGCACCACCAGACACTATCACACTGTAATGGGGACCGGTTAGACCACAGGGGCCAATGTGAGATTGGGTGGGTCAGGCCGGGCCAGAAATACCGTTACATGTGCTTTTACTATAAATGTCTATTCAGCCAGCTCAGGCATCCATATAGGTGCCGGGAAGTCTGCATAGACATCGGAGAGGAGAAGGGATGTTGAGAGGTGTCGGGGTGTGAAGTGGCCAGGGCAGGGCTTAGTACTGGGTCCGGAGAACAGAGACCCCCTGCGGGGAGGACACTCTGATCTGCCAGACTCAGTGGAGTCTGCCCAGTAGGTGACAAGGGGTTGACTAGGGGAAGCAGCAAAATGTCGGCGCGTTTTCCCATTGGTCAATCCGTATGTCCCGCCCACGGGTCATCCCGAGCCGGCTTAGCCCGTCCCCTCCTCTGGCGTCAGTCAAAGGACGAGCCCCTATTCTTATCGGTTGGCGGCAGGGTTTCCCATGCTCCAATTGGTCGCTCCTTCCTCCATGCTGAACATAGAACAGTGGAGGGTATGTAAGGAGAAAACCCCAGTCAGAGAACCAGACGATCTAGTGACTTGTGTCGATGAAGCTAGGGCGGACTTTTCAAAGTTGCTGTCACGAATACCAGAGCAACCGGCTTGGTTTTGAAGCTAGGAAAAGTCTGCCCTGCAGAGACTAAGTCAGACGTGAAGTTCAAGTTCTCATTTGGAACGTAGCGGTCGCGGCTAGGAACTGAAGCCAAAAAGAGGACCAGAAAGCCCGGGTGTATATCCCGGTCAGGTTAAGCGTACCGAAGCATACGCCCTGCACCTAGTAGAGCCTAGATTTCACCCCCAGCAAGTGTGCTTTTAGCTGTATTTTGTGTATTCATTGTGTTGTACGCGGGTTTACCCGAATAAACTGCATTTTGTTCTTACCACCTTGTTTGCCTAGCGAATGATCCCGGTAAAAATAAGTGTAAAATCTCCTGGTCTCCCGTGAGAGACATTAGGGAAGGCCTAGTGATGTCACGGCCACGCCTCCCCGTCACGAGCGATCTAAAGTCCACAGATCACTCAGGCGACAGGCGCGCACAACGCCATGTGCTCTGTCGCACACGCACTATATCACACAGCAGAAGCCAATGCAAATTATCGACTATGGGGACATACTGTAGTACATGGCACAGCACCCCAAACCCACCTTAGCAACCTTGATACCCTCTACAATTCAATATGTCGCTTTGTCCTCCAATGCAACGACAACACACATCACTGCGAAATGCTCAAAGAACTAGATTGGTCATCACTAGAGTCTAGGCGCAAAGTTCATCTTTCCTGTCTTGCCTTGAAATACTTTCTCGGCAAGCTACCCACCTATCTGAACAAGCTCCTCACCCCTACCACGTGTAGCACTTATCATCTGAGATCAGACTCCAACAGACTGCTCATGGTCCTAAGGTTCAACAAAGTATCCGTCCGCTCCTCCTCATAGGCCTTCATTATACCACCGGCGGCGGGACACGCACGCTACCTCAATGCGATGCGCTGCCCGAAACTTGCACTGCAGGCAGGAGGCATCGGGAGGCGAGGCCATGATGTCACGTGAGTGGTTCAGTCTCATTGGCTGAACCGCTCACATGACGCGGCCATCGCTCCAGAAAATAAAATTCTTGGATCTGTTCGAAAATTTGCGCACTTGGTCACCCATTCTTAGCGTGCGCTCATAGGAAAACTTTTATTTGTTTTGGTGGCGCACAACGTTCTGCGCTCCGCCGCTTCGGGTATAATCACGGCCTTACCGTGCACCCCAAAACTGGAACAACCTACCAGAGACTCTTGCAGATGCCACCAGTCTAAGTTCTTTCAAAACTAAGGCTGTCTCACATTTTAATCTGGTCTGTAACGGTTACATGCGCCTATAATATATATTATCTCTAACTGTGCATGCAATGTCTTGTATATAATGTATACCATGTTCACTTAATGTAACTATGGATTTGTAACCATGTATCTGTCATCATAACTCTGTGCCCAGGACATACATTGAGAGTTACCTCTCATTTTCAAGTATTGCTTCCTTCCTGGTAAAACATTTGACAAATAAATAAAATATCCGAGGCCTAAGGAGCGAACACATGATTAGGAAATGCAGGAGGGGGGCGCAGGACCCTCCAGGACTGAATGGGTGAAAATCCCTCAGCTGCCCCAGGGACATCAACTTTAGGATTTCCTGTACAAGTGTACAGGCATACCCCGGTTTAAGGACACTCACTTTAAGTACACTCGCGAGTAAGGACATATCACCCAATAGGCAAACGCCAGCTCGCGCATGCGCCTGTCAGCACGTCCTGAACAGCAATACCGGCTCCCTACCTGTACCGAAGCTGTGCGCAAGCGGGGAGACTATAGAGACTGCTACACATGCGTTATTTACACCAGTTATGCGCGTATATGAGGATTGCAGTACAGTACATGCATCGATAAGTGGGGAAAAGGGAGTGCTTCACTGTAAGTACATTTTCACTTTACATACATGCTCCGGTCCCATTGTGTACGTGAATGCGGGGTATGCCTGTACCACCTGATAAGATTACACAAATAATGCAATAAATTGCACCCATTTAAGAAATATAGCGCTGTGCCATTTGTTTAAATAGAGCTGCGTTAACGTTCTGCCACCGTTAACCTGCGTTAATAGATGCGACCAAATCTGTACATCATTTTCTTTTACACTACATTAAGGTGAGACTATAATTACACGTTTATAATGTGAGGTCTATGAGCTGAAAGCGCAGCTTAGTGCAGGGGTGAGCAAACTTTTTATGCCGAGCCCCCCTTTTCATCCATAAAATTTCTCGGGCCCCCCCTGGCTGACGTAATCAAAATCACATGAAAAAAAAAAAACCTTTATTAAACGGTATACAATATAAATCCAAATATGTCTATAAATACTTACATATTTCAACAGCTCGCGCTTGCAAAATTAGGCTGCGTCCACGCTGCCGCTGAGAGCGGTGACATCACCAACTCTCCAAGCCTGAGCGCAGGGTGTCCTGCATCATTTTGCAAGCGTGGATCGGGGCTATTTGTGTGTGTGTGTGTGTGTGTGTGTGTGTGTGGCTGTGTGTGGCTGTGTGTGGCTGTGTGTGGCTGTGTGTGGCTGTGTGTGTGCATTGACTTCTGCTGAGCGCACTTCAAAGTCAATTTTGTTTGTCTCCCCAAGCGCTGAGCTTGGGAGAGCGTACGTGCACAAAGGCAATACTTTTGGGGGGCATTCATCCACCTCTTTGCTACCTCCCTTCCATCTCCCCCCCCTTTTTGTTTCTACCTTATTTATTTTTTCCGTTTTCAATGTTTTCACTTTTTTTTATTATTTCTGTACATTCATAGTATGATTGATACAGTGGCAGCCGACCCTTTCCCTCGCAGAGGATCGCAGCGAAGCAGGTTGCCAGCGGAGGAGAGCAGGAACACAGCGCTATTGCAGGGCAGACACCGGGAGGGGCGTTTGACTTCACCGTGCTCGGGCGTGCTCCTCCCCGTACCCCCGAAGCCCCTGCGCGTGCGCACACACCATCACGAGGCCGCCACCTGCACTATCTTGTTCAGCCACCCGCACACATCTTCGGCTGCCCGCCCGTGCACATCTTATTGGCCGCCCCTCGCGTACAGCTTTTTCGTCCTCCGGCGCAAAGCGTCTGCCGGCCCGCGCACCCAGATTTCGCCGCACGTCGCCTGCGCCCCCCTAAATCTTGCACCTTATTGCCCCCCCCCCAGTTTGCGCACCACTGCATTACAACACACACTCTCTCTCTCTCAATCAATCACCACATACACACACACACCACATACACACACACACAATCCCCCCCCCACACACACACACACACACACACTCACTCCCCCCCACACACACACACACACAATCCCCACACACACACACTCAATCCCCCCACACACACACTCAATCCCCCCACACACACACTCAATCCCCCACCCACACACACACACAATCCCCCCCCCATACACACACACAAAATCCCCCCCACACACAAACACACCCCCCCCACACACAAACACACTCAATCCCCCCCCATACACAATCCCCCCCCACACACACTCAATCCCCCCCGCACACACTTAATCCCCCCCCACACACACACACTCAATCCCCCCATACACTCAATCCCCCCCCCACACACTCTCAATCCCCCCCCACACTCAATCCCCCCACGCACACACTCAATCCCCCCCCCCCACACACACACAATCCCCCCCCACACACACACACAATCCCCCCCACACACATACACACTCAATCCCCCCCACACACACACACTCAATCCCCGCCCCCACACTCAATCCCCCCCACACACACTCAACCCCCCCCCACACACACACACTCAATTCCCCCCCACACACACACTCAATCCCCCCCCCCACACACACACACACACTCAATCCCCCCCACACACACAATCCCCCCCCACACACACTCACTCAATCCCCCCCCCACACACACTCAACCCCCCCCCCCCCACACACACACTCAATCCCCCCCCCCCCCACACACACACTCAATCCCCCCCCACACACACACTCACTCAATCCCCCCCCCCCCCATACCTTGTGACCTTGAGCAAGTCACGTTATCTCCCTGTGCCGCAGGCACCAAATAATAGATGTATGTGTAGGGATGTGGTAGGAGCCTCATATGTGTGTTCAGTTGGTGTTTTGACTGTTCAGGAGAGTCATGTGGAGGTCTGCGCTGATGCAATAGCTGTGAGTCTGTGCAGCTCAAGGCAGAGAAGCTCCGCTGAGGAACTACAACTCCCATGAGCTCCTGGGCAGTCACCTGACTTGAGGAGCCAATCGGAAGGCTAGAATTACGGGAGGAGGAAAGGGAAGCGTGGGGGAGAGGCTAGTCAGAGGGGATCTGGAAGGTAACGGAGGAGGGTGTATGCGTGCAGGGGGTCCGTGACCCGCCTGCATAGGCTAGCTTTACCCCGCAGGCCCTTAGGAGAAACCCCTGAGTCACCGTGTGCTGCTGTGCTGCAGGGACGGCCATAGTGCTAGCGATCAGTCACCTTACTGTGTACACAGTTAGGGACAAGCGTGCGGAGCAGGTTTGCTGGTGAGCTGCTTGGGACCAGACAGCTGCACTGCGGACATCCCAGACAAGCAAGGATTCGGCTGATCCTTTTCCAAGTATTACCGGTCACCGCCGTGACCGGAAGGTAGTAGATACGTCAAGTGCACCAACACCGGTCAACAGGCGCTGATCCCGCCTTAGGCGTAACTATAGGGAGACACTAGCGAGTACACACCGCTATCGTACTATTACACGGACACGGTGTGTGGGGCACGCGGTGACGGGATAGAGACACTCATAAGAGCGTGGCTGAGCCACTATTGTACAGGACAATATTCCCTAGGGGTGTGGCCGAGCCACTGATGTTAGAAGGACATTATCCGTTAGCGGTGTTAGGGTATGATAGAGTATAAGTATAGTGTTATAAGATAAGTGTTTGCATATTGGGTTATTGCCACGGTTCATATAGAGTATAAGTTTATTATTGCACATAGTAAAGTTGGTTGCACGCATTGTATCGGTGTGTTTCTTGCCCAGGGGAATCTTACATGACGGTGATCCTGGGTAAGTGGAGGCGCTGCGCTAATAAGTGTTACCCCAGGCTCCCAGCTAGCGGAGGCTCAGATCTCCTGGAGCCGCAGGTGCGCGCAGTTACCCGAAGTCGCTTAGAGTGTCAGAAAAAGGGCTACAAATGTCTTTTTTTATATAGCGCCATTAAATGTACATAGCGCTTCCCAGCAGTAATACATGTGACAATCATATAAATTACAAATAACAGGTCATGGGAATAAGTGCTTCAGACATAGATTGTAAGCTCTATGAGGTAGAGGCTCGCGCCTGCAAACATTCTATGTACAGCGCTGCATACACTGGCGGTGGAAACATTACTACTGTTTTATATCAGACCTGACTGCTGATATAAACAGGACTTTAAAATCAGTTGCGATTCATAGAAAACCAGTGTGATCTGCCTGGCTTCTATCTAGGTGACGCTAGAGGGTGAGAGGGTGAGAGGCTGGTGTTGCTGTTTAGGGGGCGGGAGAAGAAATCATGGCGCCCTCCTCCCGTGTGAGGCAGGACAGTGATAGCCACGCGCGGACCCCCCGGTTACCTGGCTGCAGGCAGGGCTTGCGGACCCCCCGGTTACCTGGCTGCTGGCAGGGCTTGCGGACCCCCCGGTTACCTGGCTGCAGGCAGGTCTTGCGGACCCCCCGATTACGTGGCTGCAGGCAGGGCTTGCTGACCCCCCGGTTACCTGGCTGCAGGCAGGGCTTGCGGACCCCCCAGTTACGTGGCTGCAGGCAGGGCTTGCGGACCCCCCGGTTACCTGGCTGCAGGCAGGGCTTGCGGACCCCCCGGTTACCTGGCTGCAGGCAGGGCTTGCGGACCCCCGGTTACCTGGCTGCAGGCAGGGCTTGCGGACCCCCCCCGGTTACCTGGCTGCAGGCAGGGCTTGCTGACCCCCTCGGTTACCTGGCTGCAGGCAGGGCTTGCGGACCCCCCCGGTTACCTGGCTGCAGGCAGGGCTTGCGGACCCCCGGTTACCTGGCTGCAGGCAGGGCTTGCGGACCCCCCCCGGTTACCTGGCTGCAGGCAGGGCTTGCTGACCCCCCCGGTTACCTGGCTGCAGGCAGGGCTTGCTGACCCCCCGGTTACCTGGCTGCAGGCAGGGCTTGCGGACCCCCCCGGTTACCGGGCTGCAGGCAGGGCTTGCGGACCCCCCGGTTACCTGGCTGCAGGCAGGGCTTGCGGACCCCCCCGGTTACCTGGCTGCAGGCAGGGCGTGCGGACCCCCCGGTTACCTGGCTGCAGGCAGGGCTTGCCCTTGGGCACCCGGTCAGCCCCGCACACGGTGAAGGTGTGAGTGTCGTCGCTCAGCCGCACGGTGACGCCGCGCTCGGGCCGTACGTGCAGCACCCGGCCCTGCATCCACACCAGGCCCACCTCCAGCCCGCCGGCTCCTTTCTCCAGCCAGAAGGAACCGGGCCGCCGCCGCGCGCATTCCCTCAGCCGCCCCGCTAACATCTTCACCGGCGGGGAGGTAACCTGGAAGCCGGGCCGCGCTGCAGGCCGATCTCCGGCGGCCGCCATGGTCGCCATGGAGACAGCAAAACTGGCGCGCCTTTTCTGACATTGACAGGGGACCAATCGCGGCTCCTGTACGAGAGCAGCAACCAATCATAGGAGAGGGGGGCTGGGCTGGTGACCCTGCATTAACCCCTTCCAGGCTGTTAGTGTGACAACCCTCTATAAAGACGTGTCTCTGTGTAATAAACCAATGTCAGAACAATACATGGCGCGCCTGTGTTTGTGTTTATTAAGCAGCAGTGTCACATATTCCAACATCTTTTTATAAATGTCAGGGGTCAAGTCTGCACTATGTCTGACCCCCATACAGGGGAAAGTGGTTCTTGGGTGAGCCATACTCCAGCTAACAGTAAACAATAATAATAATGACAACAACAAATATAATAAAGTTAATCTTATACTATATTAGTGAAAGCACTGTATGTTTGCCTGCCTGGATGTCCGGTGTCCCTAGGGGAAATCTCATTGGTCCCTTGGGTCGCCCGCCCCCGCACACCTCTCATTGGCCTGAGGCGGAGTGATGGCCCACACACACACACACACACAACACAGCAGCTCTATACAAACACACACACACACACACACACACACACACACACACACAACACAGCAGCTCTATACACACACACACACACACACACACAACACAGCAGCTCTATACACACACACACACACACACACACAACACAGCAGCTCTATACACACACACACACACACACACACACACACACACAACACAGCAGCTCTATACACACACACACACACACACACACACACAACACAGCAGCTCTATACACACACACACACACACACACACACACACACAACACAGCAGCTCTATACACACACACACACACACACACACACACAACACAGCAGCTCTATACACACACACACACAACACAGCAGCTCTATACACACACACACACACACACACACACACACACACACACACAACACAGCAGCTCTATACACACACACACACACACACACACACACAACACAGCAGCTCTATACACACACACACACACACACACACACAACACAGCAGCTCTATACACACACACACACACACACACACACACAACACAGCAGCTCTATACACACACACACACACACACAACA
The DNA here is from genome assembly GCF_040206685.1 of Ascaphus truei. Lineage (NCBI taxonomy): Eukaryota > Metazoa > Chordata > Amphibia > Anura > Ascaphidae > Ascaphus > Ascaphus truei. Next base: position 60,781 of record NW_027454703.1, read on the forward strand.
CAGCAGCTCTATACACACACACACACACACACACAACACAGCAGCTCTATACACACACACACACACACACACAACACAGCAGCTCTATACACACACACACACACACACACACACAACACAGCAGCTCTATACACACACACACACACACACACACACACAACACAGCAGCTCTATACACACACACACACACACACACACACACAACACAGCAGCTCTATACACACACACACACACACACACACACACAACACAGCAGCTCTATACACACACACACACACACACACAACACAGCAGCTCTATACACACACACACACACACACAACACAGCAGCTCTATACACACACACACACACACACAACACAGCAGCTCTATACACACACACACACACACACAACACAGCAGCTCTATACACACACACACACACACACACACACAACACAGCAGCTCTATACACACACACACACACACACACACACACAACACAGCAGCTCTATACACACACACACACACACACACAACACAGCAGCTCTATACACACACACACACACACACACACACAACACAGCAGCTCTATACACACACACACACACACACAACACAGCAGCTCTATACACACACACACACACACAACACAGCAGCTCTATACACACACACACACACACAACACAGCAGCTCTATACACACACACACACACAACACAGCAGCTCTATACACACACACACACACAACACAGCAGCTCTATACACACACACACACACAACACAGCAGCTCTATACACACACACACACACACACACAACACAGCAGCTCTATACACACACACACACACAACACAGCAGCTCTATACACACACACACACACAACACAGCAGCTCTATACACACACACACACACACACACACACACACACACACACAACACAGCAGCTCTATACACACACACACACAATACAGCAGCTCTATACACACACACACACACCCTCTGTCCGCCCACCTCCCCCCCCCCCTCACGTGTGCCATCCTGCACTGGCTCCGGACGGGAAGCGCGGCCCTCCTACCCCAGCCGCTCCCTTACCTCCCCGGCGCTACCACCCGCTCAGGTAAGTCACTGTGCGTCCCGCCTCAGCCTCAGGCCCACTGCGCCTCCCGCCTCAGCCTCAGGCCCACTGCGCGTCCCGCCTCAGCCTCAGGCCCACTGCGCGTCCCGCCTCAGCCTCAGGCCCACTGCGCGTCCCGCCTCAGCCTCAGGCCCACTGCGCGTCCCGCCTCAGCCTCAGGCCCACACAGGGCGCTTCCTACCGCCGCTCAGCCAGACGCCACATCGAGCGGGCGCCGGGGGGGGGGGGAGCGTGAGTCTTAGGCCCACACAGGGCGCTTCCTGCAGCCGCCTGCACGCCTCACTCAGCAGGACGGCACATCGGGGGACCAAGCGGCCGCCGGGGGGGGGGAGCGCGAGTCACAGGGAATGGGGGGGGGGAGTCACGGGGAACGGGGGGGGGGGGGAAATGCCCATACATAAATTATGACAATACATATGCCCACCGCTCTCCACCCCCCCCACTCCCCTTTCCCCCCCCCCACTCCCCTTCCCCCCCCCCCCCCCCCCGCTCCCCTTTCTCCCCCCCCGCTCCCCTTTCTCCCCCCCCCGCTCCCCTTTCTCCCCCCCCCCGCTCCCCTTTCTCCCCCCCCCCTCCCCTTTCTCCCCCCCCCGCTCCCCTTTCTCCCCCCCCCGCTCCCCTTTCTCCCCCCCCCGCTCCCCTTTCTCCCCCCCCCGCTCCCCTTTCTCCCCCCCCCCGCTCCCCTTTCTCCCCCCCCCCCGAAACCTTTACAACAAATACTCACCTATTGTTCCACGAGTTATAAATAATACTACCTATTACGCATTTACATCCCGGGCAACGCCGGGTCTCTCAGCTAGTAAATAATAATAATGAAAGATGAATAAATAAATCCTAATGAAAAAGAAATAAGTAGCACCAAACATAATGACAATATTTGTTTGATGTTAACATTTAATAATATGTAACGTATAAAGCACCAAACCCCTACTCTCTCCACCAGAAGTACAAGGCTAATTTCATTTAAAATAGATTTGAAGCAAAAGGTGACACTGTGCTCATTTGCATGTCATTTCCCAGAGTCCCTGGCTGCAGTGGAAGCTGTATGGGATAATGGTGAAAAGCAGGGTTGCAGACCTGTCTGAGACATGTGAATGTGCTCACAAGGGAGATTGTTATTTCTCTTTAGTTCATAGTCATTTTTAGAGCAAAGATCAGCAACATTTTGCCTAAGACGACATTGTTTAGGATATTTACTAAATTGTACTAGGCCAGCAAGGCACTTTACAATGCTGTACAGTAACTAAGGCCCGGGCCATAGAGGGGTGGGGAGAGCGGATGCGCGCTAACGCTGAGGCTCTCCTGCTTAAGTCAGCCCGATTCCACGGAGCCAGCGTGCGCGAAGGGAGCCGGGGGGAGGTGGTTGGAGGCGGGGCAGTGACGTCGCTGGGCCAATCGCCCGCGATGCACTGACGTCAATGTCACGACGCCGTGACGTTGACGCTGCTTAAGGCTGATTGGATGTTTTCAGCCGACAGCGCGCTGAAAAACAGCTTGGCGCTCGGCTGAAAACTCCAAAGCCTGAGCACGCCCGCGGACGCTCGCATGAGCCCCCTCTCAAGGCATCCTCATTGAGGATGCAGGGGCTCAGCGCGGAGCGTCCGCACGCCTCAGCGCTGCTTGTCCTTCTATGGACGCAGCCTTAGACTCCTTACAGACTATTCACTTGAGTGGACCATAAAGTGTCTTATAGAGGGAACTCTAAGGTGTCTTAAGATGCATTAAGATATATTATGTATGGAAATCTTTATTTATATAGCGCTTTATAAGAGAGGCAATACAGTACAGGGAATTATAGTACAATAAGTGCAACAAACAAAATCAGACAATAGGAAAGGAAATCCCTGGCCTGCAGAGCTTACAGTCTTAATGCTAGATCCATGGAACTCTGTTGTGTTTACGCTAATAACGGGACATTCCTGAAATTGGTACCTGACCCTGTGTGGAAGGCAGAGACACAGGGGCAGTGCCTGCCAATATCATAAAGAGCAGTGCACTTCCTATTTAGTAGAAGTGTGTGTCAGAGTTAAGAGTTCAGTCCAGAGTTAGAGTCTGCTGAGTCTGTCACCTGGCTGGCCCAGGGTGACAGAGAGAGCCTATATCAATTGGCCGTTGGAGAAGGGGAGCCATCAGCCTCTGAGTAGAGCTGATGCAACCTTACTTAGGGAGGTGGACCAATTCCTCTCACCCTGTTTAGGGGGCGAGGGAAGAGCTAGCCCCACCCTGGGTGCCCTTGACCTGGGGTGGTGGCAGGGACACAGAGACCATCCTGAGGGAGAGCAGTCCTGTGTGGAGGAAGACACCCTGTACCTGATTGACAGTCTTGTTGCTGCTATTCTGCTGCTGTGAATAAAGAGCTGCGGCTGCTTTTAAAGATATACAGTGTGAGACTGGAATCTCTCATCCCCGGGGGGGGGGGGG